>NW_014333663.1:0-2797 GCF_000341935.2 Cephus cinctus | reverse complement strand
TAAAAAAATCCTGCAATCAGGACGACCTTACTATTATGCGCCAGCAGCTAGATAATGTATGTGCCCAACTTACGGCGCTACAAAATAAAATTTTCCAGCTGCCGGTCATAACAATATATAACGATGAGGCAGTAGTAATAACGGAACCGGCGTCGCCACCGCTTCCTCTATACCCTGAAACTGACATGCTTTTAATGTCTCCGGAGGTAGAGGAGGCATTAGAAAATTTGTTAAATATCGAGGAAGCGGTGAGAAATATACCTATGTAAGTCTAGTAATAGTAGTAGTAATAAGAATAATTTGTATAATAATAATAATAATAGCAATAAAAACATGTTTTATACTGTAATAATGTGTCCCTCTTTTACTCATCCTTCGCAAAAATGAACTTCTTTAAACCTAAGGTGAGAATGTAGAGTCTAGATGATAATAATAATAATAATTTTCGAGGTATAATATATTTATTATAAGTAAGATCGACAGCTTTGAGTACAATGATGCGTTTTATTGGTGTGTTTCTTAATTCTTCCGTAAAATTTTCTCACTGTATCATCGTTCTTATTATAATTTGTTGAAAAAAAGTCTTGAAACTGTTGCATTGTGTATCCGCGGGACTTGTAATACAAAAACATCAGACAGTACTGTCCGTAAACTTGCGACTTGAGACACTGTAGCAGTTTTTGATTCCAGGTAATTCCTCTTGAATTCCTTCTCATAGCCTGCTGATTATTCCTCACAAAAGGTTCTAACCCATAACTATCAAAGTATTCGCATTCGCCTCGTTGATCGATATAAAATGCTACCCAGTGAGTGCCGGGCTTGTTATGAGGATCAGTATTCATAACTATAGCGGATGGTCTATTAAGACGTAAGGGGATTCTATCTGCTGGAAACACTCCCTTCGACTTCACTTGTATCCCACGTAAAACTTTTTGAATTTCGGGTGTTGTCAACGGTTCTCGCCGTTTAAACATGCTTCTTGTTAGGTATGATAACTCACACAGCGTCAATGAAGAACTAGACATTTTCAGTTCTTGCATGTCTAAATAATAACTCGACTAACTGGAATAATCGGCTATCACTTGTCTCGAGGAGTCTATTTCTATGATATTGTAAAATTCGGCGTACACAATGCAGTTTATAGTAGCCTCCAGAGCATGAGCAAATCCCACTTCTATTCGGACGGTTCCATGCTTTATGAGATTCCAATGCATAGCACAAGATGCGCTCAGATCGGGTGTTAGATCAAACGCCGCGAAACAATGTCCGGTCGCATATTCCGTACGACCGATGCCATTTCCTGTATTTCCGTAGTGAATACCAGTTCCCATAAAGAGAGTATAGTAGTTTCGGACTGATAACTCTTTATCATATGCAGGTTGAAGAGCCCTGCTGGGTATTTGAACGCCATCAATATAGAGCGATAGATTATTCATGTTGAAATGTTGGAAATTGAACGGATTTTTGGCAGGTGCTCCATTGAAAGTCTTATTTGTGACAAAGCCTACGATGATTCGTTTCGGTAATTGACCCATAAAAACATTGTCGAGAGTCTCGCTGTATACCGCCAGGTATAGAAAGAGATTTTACTTCGACTCTTGTTATGGGGTACTTCGCAGGTGTCTGAGCTAGAGCTTTAGCATGAGCTAAAAGAATCATTGGACTGATTTTCACTTTCCGCACGAGTAGCGTAGCTTCTGTGATATGGACCCAGTTCCAGATTGCATTAAGCAGAAATTATCTTTAGATATAACAACCCGTAGCTACAAGTCAACGCCGTTTAACAAATATTTCTCCTGGTTAAAAACGTCACAATGTAACGGTCCAATAAGATCGAGTATTCTGCCATCTTTGATGGAACTTGCTAAAACACCAGCGTTTCGCATATTCCGTACGACCGATGCCATTTCCTGTATTTCCGTAGTGAATACCAGTTCCCATAAAGAGAGTATAGTAGTTTCGGACTGATAACTCTTTATCATATGCAGGTTGAAGAGCCCTGCTGGGTATTTGAACGCCATCAATATAGAGCGATAGATTATTCATGTTGAAATGTTGGAAATTGAACGGATTTTTGGCAGGTGCTCCATTGAAAGTCTTATTTGTGACAAAGCCTACGATGATTCGTTTCGGTAATTGACCCATAAAAACATTGTCGAGAGTCTCGCTGTATACCGCCAGGTATAGAAAGAGATTTTACTTCGACTCTTGTTATGGGGTACTTCGCAGGTGTCTGAGCCAGAGCTTTAGCATGAGCTAAAAGAATCATCGGACTGATTTTCACTTTCCGCACGAGTAGCGTAGCTTCTGTGATATGGACCCTATAATCCCCAGTTCCAGATTGCATTAAGCAGAAATTATCTTTAGATCTAACAAGCCGTAGCTGCATGTCAACGCCGTTTAACAAATATTTCTCCTGGTTGAAAACGTCACAATGTAACGGTCCAATGAGATCGAGTATTCTGCCATCTTTGATGGAACTTGCTAAAACACCAACGTTTCCGCTAGCAATAGATTTGGTAATGTCGTCAAAAGCACCTGGTGATTGGGGATAGTACAGGCCTGCCGTGAGGTGTGTATTTTTCGCTGTAGACTCATAGTTTAAAGTATTCTCAATGTATGCTCTGTATGGGTATGTGTTACTTTGTGGTGATACCAGTTTTTGATTAAAAAATACATCCACTTGACTGAAGAGACTGTGTAAAAAATTATTGACAGGTGCTACTTTGTCTGCTGCTGTAGGGCAGTAAAAAGTATGGGCTAGATCAATATACTCATCTCCATGCCCTGATATGGA
>NW_014333662.1:3330-5046 GCF_000341935.2 Cephus cinctus | reverse complement strand
CAAGTTTAAGGGAGACGGCAATGCGGCCCCTCATTCGCAATAGGGAGCTCGGTGGGGCATTTTCTTCTCCTACGTTGTCGAGCAGGCTAGCTAGCGGTAATGTCCCACCAAGCTCCCAGGTGCGACTCACAATCAGTGGGACTCAAATTTCAAATGGCGTCTCACTCCCACTCATGCGTGCGAAAAGGACACACGACGCTTTCGCGAGCTCTTCCTCGCCGTAGATCTCAGTAACGTGTGCGATTTGCGGGGCCCGTAGCATAGTACCTTTGTGTCAGAACTACGCACATACGTATATAGTATATGTGTGTAGCCAAGTTTGCTGGCGAAGAGCTAAGCGAGCCTAGACGCTTGCCTCGACTCGCTATATTGTAACCTTATTCGTACGATACGGTTCTCCGGATCGTGCCAAAAAGGCGGGTTCGAGCCAGAATCGACTGTTAAGAATTTATGAAAGATATCAGACGGAACAAATGAAAGTGAGATTTTGTTTTACAAATTACAAAATAAAAATATATTGTCCTACAGCGAAATACAATAAAGGTTAGTGCAGGTCCAGTCTAGAGAATGCTGGATGTTAGTAAGCAAAGAATAGATATCAACGTAAGCGGACAGTAAGAATGATTATAAATGATATATACAAATGATTAGTGTTCGGAAAGCAAATTGTATAAATATGATTGTAAGACGCGGTTTCCCTTACACGATATGTCTGACGGGAACGGAAATAATAGGTGCGTCTACTCTCGTGTGATTCTATTTTGAATTTGGTTGTTTTTCTATAAATGAAGTACGGAATCGTGTCTGAAAGCAGCCTCCGACCAGCGGAATTTGATTACAGAGTTGACTCGTTAGAATATAAGCGTCGTGCTGTTGAGCAATCTTCCACTAGGGAACTCGTGATCACAGGTAGACGTGGTCCTATCTAAAACAACGTTGCTATCTTGGCGAGGTGAGAAGTCTGATTCGCAAAGTAGCAATTTATGCAAGTCTTTAAATAAAGTTAGGATGGCATGTATAGCGGAAACGGCACAATGATCAAATGTGTCAAAGTGACGGCCTACTGAAATGCAGAGATTGATTCTATCTGGCAGAAGAGACGGTTTGCTCCCTACCCGAGACGGTTTGCTCGATTACAAGAGTAGAAGTACCTCTAGAAATGATGGTCAAGTGGGACGCTTTGCCCGCTTGCCCGAGACGGTTTGCTCGTTTACTTTACTAAAGGTAACCTAGCTAGCTCAGGTGATAAAATGCTCAAGTCGCGAAACGTCGCCGTATATATACCCGTCAATGGTAGGCCAGGGAGACGGTTTGCTCGATTACAAGAGTAGAAGTACCTCTAGAAATGATGGTCAAATGGGACGGTTTGCCCGCTTGCCCGAGACGGTTTGCTCGTTTACTTTACTAAAGGTAACCTAGCTAGCTCAGGTGATAGAATGCTCGAGTCGCGAAACGTCTCCGTTTATATACCCGAGAGGCCCTGAGAGGTGCTGAAGAATTGAGCGTCGCGATGCCTACGAATTGTTATTACTTGATATTTAAGGTTATTCGGGTTAGCGGGATCTTATTATTACCGCGATACGAATATCCTTGGATGTATAGGTTACAATATATATATACATATATATATATTGTGACGTTAATTTTTAACGCCACAAAAGTCCCGATGTAGTACTCGCGTGCTCTTGATCACGGGACGCAGTACCGTCCCTCGGG
>NW_014333662.1:0-1684 GCF_000341935.2 Cephus cinctus | reverse complement strand
TTGTTACTTGTTACTGAATATCTCGCGGTTTCTCAATCTTCTTTCTTTACCATCTGTGCGTTCCCCGCCCCTCTACCATACCTTTCCGTTTCTTTCCTACTAGCCGGAGTCCTCTTAATTTTCTCGGGAGTTTCGTGTGTTACGTGACGCAATGTTGCGTCTGGCGCCCATTTGGCTTTTCCTATCGTAGGGATTTCCTCCTTGCGTTTTCCCGGGAAAACTTTAGAGTCTCGTCCCTCACATTTGTGGCGCAATCGGATCGTCTTGCTACGAGGCGGTTTGAGGGAGAAAAATCACGTCACAAATAAATTGGCGCCCAACGTGGGGCCACGCCAACGAAAATTCGAAAATTCTAAATTAATAATTCGTAGCTTATCGTGGATTGAGAACCCAAGAAATATTTAACGTTCAGGCATAGTAACGAATTCTTCGAAAGGATAATCCCGATAGCGATTGTTTACCTTTGCGCACGCCCGGGCAAAGGAATAGACAAAGCCTAGTATGGTATTGCCCTAGTGTCGTACACTCCATAGTAACGTATCTCCTATAATATCGTAGGCGCTATAGTATCGTGTACTCTACAAGCGGGTAGAACGAGAAGGTCGCCCCCTGTACTAATCGAGTGCACGTGTACGGACTAGCTCTCGGCGTATGTCTCGTGTTGTGAACGACGACGCGTGGACTTTTCTACTTAGCCGCAGGGAACTAGAAATCGAACTTCGTCGCAGGAATCTTTCGATACAGGGAATTACCCCAGTCTTACGAGTCCGATTAATAAGGCAATTGCAATACGAACGCGGTGAACTTCCGTCGCCGCGAACCCCAGAGTGTGTAGACTTATCTCTGAGTCTGTCGCAAAGCTCCATTATGTCGGAACCCCAAGAACTGAGTCCCGATCAACAGGAGACATCTCCGCGACGCGTCACGATACATCCCGCGTATCGGGAAGAACAAACGCAGTTACGGTCGCCAGAAACAAGATCGGAACAGGGTCCCTCGGAGGGACGCCCTTCATTTACGGATTCTACGGCCGCGACTACCGCGTATAATACCATGCGTAAGTGGGACTTGAAATTCTCGGGAACTCGCGGAGAGGATGTAGAAGAATTCATCGCTCGCGTAGAGGAAGGAAGAGGGATTATTCCCGTCCCGGATGAAGATCTATTACGTTGTATGCCACTCTTCCTATCCGGGGTCGCACTATTATGGTTCCGCGATGAGCGAGAGTATTTTCAAGACTGGTCAGATTTTGTAACGGAAGCTCGCGCTCGGTTTAGCGACGCAGACTTTCAGGTCGCATTACGAGAAGAGATCGTGAAGCGAACTCAAGGGAAAAATGAACCCGTTGCCGACTACCTTACGTGTATTCGCGCCATGTTCCGGAGGCTAGATCCCCCATGGTCGGACCAGGAGCAAGTATCTTATGCCCACCGAAATCTCCTACCCCGATATCAACTCGCGATCTCGCCACGCGACGCGGAAGACATGAGGACCCTTACGAGTATCGCTAAGTGCGTCGAACGCACGTTCTCATTGTCCCGACAGTATCGCGCACCGCCGTCGCCGGATCAGTCGCTTTTGCCAGCACTAGCGTATCGGGATACTAGTTCACGTAGGAGAGGCGACACAACGGCTTTAGATCTCACGAGCTCGAGAATCAATCTAGTCTCAGATGAAGAATCGA
>NW_014333661.1:0-4227 GCF_000341935.2 Cephus cinctus | reverse complement strand
GCTTCTGACGTAGGCGCGTTTCCAAATCTATATTATGGTTTACAACACCATCTCTCGTACGGATAAGTCGTAAACGGAACTCGACGCCGTTTAATAAAAATTTTTCTTGTTAAACACATCGCAGTGTAAATGGCCAATCAGATCGACCATCCTGTCGTTACCGACTAACGCTTGCCTATTCGCGAGGCCTATATTCGTGCCCGCTGTATCGTCCATATGACCGAGCGTGTCATCGTACCAGAGCACGCTCGAGACCCCTTAGCGGCGGGCCCGTAATTTAATAGTGTCTCTATATAAGCTCTGTAAGCGTACGCGTTATTAGGCGTCAATACGAGTTTTTGATTAAGAAATACGTCCACCTGATTGACTAGAGAGTGTAGCAGATTGTTAACAGGGGCTGCTTTGCTCAGAGCATCCGGTGCTAATGCGTCCTTGGATCGCAGCTGCACGCGTAAACTCAGCATGGTGTGTGCTAGATGAAGGTACTCGTCGCCGTTACCAGTCACGACAAATTCAATGGGCGAGTCATCGGTCAGCGATGAGACAGGTTTATAGTACACCCACTGAGCGCCCTCTATAGTAGGCTGCGTCGGTGGTAGTGTAAAGAGCTCGAGCTCCGATTTCATACACTCGCATGAGTGCGCGTGTAGGAAGGCCATGATAAAGATGGCGCTCAGGAGAAGATATCTAGCACGCTCCGCTTATTTTTTATTTTACTACCGCTCCTACGACTATTTTTTGGTTTCTTGGTTTTTTCCTTTATTCTTTTACTACTTGTTTTGCTTTTTCTACGTGGGGCGATCTTCTTTTTCGTACTCCTCTTTTTTTTTACGCTTGTTAGCAGATCTTAAGGGTAATGCGATGCTTCTTCCAGCGACGCCGATGATAGAGTGGCCACCGCGTGATTGTTTTACAGCTTTATAGCCCAATCCTTTCATGAGCTCGTCAACTTTCGCCTCAGCCTTACGCTTAAGATTCATACCCAATTCGGCGGCCCTGGTGCGAAACGCCTATTTTAGCGGAGCGCCGCGCACACTGATGTCTGTCAAGAAATTCATGCCCGCGCGCACCGCCTCCTTACCGACGGCTCGCGCTCCTCTCGATAGCAAAGGTAACACGCGCCGAAAGAGTCCGCCGAGAAAGCTACCGATACCATGCCCTCGCTGATACGGCGACCTCGCGAACACCCGGAATTTCGTGGAAAATCGCCCGCCTATCTGCGAATCGTAGTAATCGGAGTAATGAGCCATCACTCTAACCGTTTAAAGTGTAGTATTACGGAGAGCGTTCCTGATCCGAATGGTATGGGGTCGCGCAGGTGGTCTCTTATATCGATGTCGATCGTTTGAAAAGTTGTTCGGAGCAGCGGTATGTACTTTAACGGTGAAAACGAGAGCACTTTAACAGCCGCGTACGCGTATTTGTTATCTCGCTGCAGGGGAACCACGCGGAGCAGGGGCATTTGGACGTCTCCGGTGATATACGGCTCGTAGACATCCGTGTAAACGAAAAGCATCTTGGGTAGGGCGTTGATCAGACTAGCCGGTTGATTGGTGATCACAGGGGATTCTGCTTTCGATACCATGACCGACCCGGCAAAACCTAGGGTGCGCACCAGAGAGCGGCAGAGTCATAGCTCGTGCAGATCGTCCAGATGGCCCGTCATAACCCTGGTAGCGTTTATTTCGTCAATGAGTATCTTTACCAAGTACCTTATGAGTAACCGACCCAGCTGACCAGTACTTTTTGGGCTTTCCCACGACCGCTTCGTTTTATTACGCGATCGACGAGAAACGTGTCCTTTGCGAGGTCCTTGCGAACTCGAACGAGCACCTCTTCGTAAAAAATACCGTCAATCTCCTCGCCAGCGAGATCTTCTAAGATGTAGACGGGGGGCTCCCTCGTTGTACCGAGGCGTACGATTTTAAAAATCTCTCGAGTCCACCCACCCTCGTAACCTTTCGCAAAAGTGTTCCTAGCGCTACTGATCCGAACCAGGTCGCCGACACTGTATTTAGGGACACGCGTCCTCGCTGATGCGTACCTCGTAGATAGGTTAGTACATACACACCACTCCTGGGAGTCATAACAAACCCCCACCACTGCCCCTATGAGTCATAGAGTGCATCGTGCTCCGGTCCCCCGCACTGCACTATGGCGCCACTCCCTCGCCTATGTGACCAGCTCTCCCCTCCACCTGCGACACAGTTGTGGACCCCACCACCACGCGGTCCTAAGGTCCGAAACCACTCAGCAACAGCGTTGCATGTCCCCCAGGGGGCGTATCACGGTCGGTAATTATGCAGTGACTGCCGGTCGGTAATTTTTAATTATCCTAAGTCCTAAGGCCCGAAACCACCCAGCAACAGCGTTGCATGTCCCCCAGGGGGCGTATCACGGTCGGTAATTATGCAGTGACTGCCGGTCGGTAATTTTTAATTATCCTAAGGAGGTAAGTGTCTCATACGGGTACCTCCTTGATGTTGTCCTCTGCGGTGAAGAACTTATCGATGACGGGTAGGTGTTCGGCGACGATCGCCCACTCGCTAGCCTCAAACTCCACGCCGGAATAATCCTGATTAATGATGCGTATCACAGGCGATAAGCTTCCCGAACGATTTAAAGAGAAGCCGGTGATTACTTGTTTCGAAAACGATCGGTTTAGACCGTACACAGTGGATAGCAGTACTTGCTTCTTGTACATGATGATGATTATAGGAAGCGGTAGTATACGATCAGTGCGGGTGTCTGAGCAGTACTGCCTAAGGCGGTATCTAAAAAAACGCATCATCGGGATATCATTGAACATATACCCCCACTACCGCAGCCTCCGCCACACACTGTTTTTCATAGGATACAGCGGACAAAGAGTACCTGGCCTTGACAGAGCATTCTGCTGATACGGTAGGGTGTATCAGAGATGACTAGATACCGATACCCTATAGCGAGTGAGTCGCTCTCGCGTGCATCTACATCAGCGTTAACCTGATCCAGCGGCGGCCAGCGGCACGCGCGAGCATCCACCGATGTACAGTCTGAGAAAGTTAGTAGAATCGCTACAGCAGCCCACTGCACAAAGAGATTTATAAAGCTGCACGAAGAAGAAATGGCGTACTACGACTGCGAGGAATTTTTGCGGCATAGGCGTATACAAAGGGCGAAGACACGAGCCCTCTACCGCTACGCAAACCCCGAACAATATCCAGAGGAAGAGACCCTACGGGAATGGCTGCGATTAGGTCATTTAATGGGTGTACCGCTAGTATCGATATACATGTCGAAACCGGGAGCCCTGGACGCTGATGAGCTATACGGTGATAACCCCGACATGATCTGCCGTAAGGGTTGGGCCTCTGGTGTGAGGCCTGTGATACTACCGGAGCTGTCTGTAGCTGCTATACTGGATAAGGGATACCGCGATTTCACACGGTGTAGCGTGACGCTGGGTTTTATCGGTGATCAGCGTTGTAACGATAGTCCTTACGCACAGCGCGTATGCACCCACGAGTGGCTGGCAAAAGACGAGTGGCGTATGTCCGACGATGGTAGCCCCAAGTGCCGCATCACATATCGACGCCCGATGACCAGATCAGCCCTAGCGATGCTACGGAGCAGGTGTGAACGTCCCACACCGGAGCAGTTACCGCGCCACGTACCTATGCGTCTGGAATCGCAGGCATGGTTGGCGGCATTCAACCACCTCGAGAAATTACGCGAAAGCTGCGTCACCCTATGGTGTTTGAAGGCTATGCGGGCCTACGAGATAGCGCTACACACTCTGGAGAAACGCTGCAGTCTGACACAGTTTATAGGGTGCGTTACCCTGGCGACACGGGATGGCCCACCACACCTAAAATATAAGGAATACCGAACGAGCGTGGTCAGCATGCCCAGCGGCCTTTACGCGTACCTGGAAGCACTCGACGACACGTGGGATGTCTATACAAGCCACGATGTGTACGATGAGGAGGATGCGGAGGAGTCGAACAATTTGGAATATTATGCAATGGATACGCGAACAGCATCCCGACGCAACATTCGACACGTACGCTGTATGACAATTTTTCGCGATGAGAGCTGCGAGACACTGATGCAGGATGGTCGCGTCGGAAAGGATATCGCCGTGCAACTCATAGGTGGCGAAATCGATGAGTTCGATACTGTAAGAAATTGGTGCAATCTTCTGGTAGCTACGGATTGTAAAATAGAGTAACATGATACGCATCT
>NW_014333660.1:4586-5556 GCF_000341935.2 Cephus cinctus | reverse complement strand
TGATGTTTTTACACTACCTCTCCTCAGGCTTCGGGATGCATGCCTTCCAAAATGTGTTTAGTACTGATTTGCGGAAAAACGATACCATTGCCCGAGAGTACTACGACGCTTTTGTGCGAAAGAAGCGTTTGGCGGATCGTCAGTATGCGCAGGATAATAAGATCTACGGTGGTGGCAGTAGTAGGGTGCAATATTCGCGGTGTAAATCAGGCTACACGAGTTAAGAACTGTTTCATGAAAAGGTGCGTAGTCCGTGCATTTAATTATGTAAATTAAAGATATAATTTTGCTAATTTTTCTTTTATTATAAGCTGTATATATTAATATAATAGTAGCAGTGGTGTAATAATAATAATATAGTAGTGAATAAAATTGAAATAGTGTATAATGATAATAACAATAGTATATAAGCGATAATAATAATAAGTATACACAGGGTGTCCCAAAAGTAATAAACCTCCGAGTGTAGGGAGGTAGCTGGTGCTCCTCCGAACGCACCTGTGAAGTTTCAGTTTCCAATTCGCAATAGCGTTTAAATGGGAAGCGATTAAAGTCTACCAATCGAGTGAGGACGTCGGTATTACACATATACGCAGCGTCGGAAGATCTGAGTGAATCTGTACTCTGATCTCCTACAAACTCTGAGTTTTCTTCTCTCGCTTTTGTTTCTCAGTGGCTATGGGCAAACTGAAACCAGGCGAAGCCATGCCTATTAGGTAACTCACGAACTAACTGAAAACTGCAATATCCTATGATAATGTAGGAAATAATAAAGATCTGTCGCAGTAGGTAAATCTGAAATCTGTCACCTACAAGTATTATGTAACTTGGTGTATTTAAATTAACATAGCAGATAGTATTTAATTATACCTTTCATACCTTCCATGTACCTTTATACCTTGCACATATCTTCCCATACTTTCCTGCAGTTCCTCGACGTAGTGCTGGGAGATTCAGGGTCCCTCGCTGT
>NW_014333660.1:0-998 GCF_000341935.2 Cephus cinctus | reverse complement strand
ATCAAAAGCGCTATTATCCAGGTTTCCATCATGTTTCTAGTATTCGTGCCGGATATTTCCGAATCTTACTCCAGAGTTACAACCGCGATTTCTTGATCGACGGTGGCTGGTTCAACGGATGTTGAAGGGCCCGGATGCACGTACAGTCGGTCAGCCACTATTGGCTTAACTATTGCCACAGGTCTTTCCTTGTAGCGTGTTGCTATATAGAAGCTTTCTCTGGAGCCACTGATCGCGTTTCCTTGTTCGATCCGCTTAGATTGAGTTAACCTTGGTTCCACGGGTCCTTCGATATGATGATCACAATGCTTCACTTTACCACTGGCTACAGCTTCCGCCCGTAATTCCCGATTTTTCACTCCCGCGCGGCGTACCATGAGATTTCGTAATAATTCCCGAGACGAGCAGCAGAGGTCGGCTTGATTTTAATAGCCCTCGATTGGCGGTAATAATAATATTAACCCGTGTCACTTTTTTTCGTTGGATATCGACACAGCCCCCCTTTTTACTGGTGCACTCGCTGTCGGTTCGGGGTATATGCAGGGATAACTGGTAGTTTCTAGGGTTTGATCATACAACACTCGAGCGGGTTTCGCTCCGAGCCCGTAATGATCGGGATGTTATACCGAGTTCGAGCGGGTTATCGCTCAGAATCTTAGTATTTGGAAATTCGTAATATTCGAGCGGGTAATCGCTCAGAACATTACTCCAAAGGAAATATATTGGGAAAGTAGCAATATTCGAGCGAGTAATCGCTCAGAACATTACTCCAAAGGAAATATATTGTGAAGGTAAGAAGGTTAAATTCGAGCGAGTGGACGCTCAGAATTTTCCTGTTAGGATATAGTTTGCGTGAGATGTCGTACTAAGCGGACAATGTGCTGGAATCTCTAGAATCGCTAAGGAAATATACCGAAGGCGACGTGCGAGTGCGTTCCGGTTATGTGGAAGTAAACGTCGATAATGATCCGATGACACCTGCGGAGTTCCCGGGAAAA
>NW_014333659.1:1041-1223 GCF_000341935.2 Cephus cinctus | reverse complement strand
ACCGACTGGGATTTTTGTGGAACAGTCCGGGACTGTGTGGGACAGTCTGATACAGTGTGGGACAGTCATTGACCGACTGGGATATTTTTGGATCAGTCTTGGGCGGTCTGGGACAGACTGGGACAGATTGGGAGCGACTGGGATTCTTCTGGAACAGTCTGGGACAGTCTGGAATTTTTTTG
>NW_014333659.1:509-863 GCF_000341935.2 Cephus cinctus | reverse complement strand
TGGGACAGACTGGGATATTTTTGGAACAGTCTGGGACATTCTGGGACAGTCTGGGTCTGTCTGAAGCAGTCTGGGACCGTCTGGGACATATTTGGGACAGTCTAGGACAGTCTGCGAGAGTCTGGGACAGTCTGGGACAGACTGGGACCATCCGGACTTTTTTTGGAACAGTCTCGGACAGTTTGGGACAGACTGGGACAGACTTGGACCATCTGGACATTTTTTGGAACTGTCTCGGACAGTTTGGGACATTTGCAATTTTTTTGGAAAAGTTTCGGACAGTCTGGGACAGACTGGGACCGTCAGGGATATTTTTGGAACATCCTGTGACTGTCTGGGACAGTCTGGGACCGA
>NW_014333659.1:0-314 GCF_000341935.2 Cephus cinctus | reverse complement strand
GGACAGTCTGGGGCAGTCTGGAACAGTCTGGGACCGACTGGGATACTTTTGGAAAAGTTTAGGTCTGTCTGGGACAGTCTGGGACAGTCTGGGACCTGATGCGATATTTTTGGAACAGTCTAGGACAGTCTGGGACAGACTGGGACCGACTGGAATTATTGTGGAACAGTCTGGGACAGTCTGGAACAGTCTGGCACAGACTGGAACCATCCGGTTTTGTCTTGGAACATTCTCGGACAGTCTGGGTCAGACTGGGACCGCCAGTGATATTTTTGGAACATCCTCTGACTGTCTGGGACAGTCTGGGACCGACT
>NW_014333658.1:19001-20275 GCF_000341935.2 Cephus cinctus | reverse complement strand
GATAAAGAGATTTTTGTTTTTCAAATAAATATGTTTTATTATTATTATTCTTATTGTACAGGGGTGGTCATATATACATTTATACAGGTTTTGTTTGTAATATTAATTACATAAGACCGTATGGCAAAGAGCCGAAACGACCGTCGCGTCGCCGTTTTTGAAGCTCTGTCGGTTTACACGTTTTTGCTACTACACGTGTCACTACGTCGTGAAACAGGGTACGCCGTATCGCGTCATAGCGTAAAACGACAGGTTCGCCGGTCTCTCCCGTTATATAAGACCGTATCCTGTTGTAATTAATGACTAGACTCGTCGCGTGGTTGATCGTGATACCTTTGACCTTACAGACCTCAGCGTAAGAACCGTCTGGCTTGCGCACTCGGTACGCGTAAAATTTCAGACCTCCCGAAACAAAAGACGTGATATAGCTACCAGCGCCATACGACTCCAGCTCGTCTGTTAAATCACCCAAAAGGCTACCGAGCGGCGACTCGTAGGTGTTATCGGCGTGACGACCACCCGATACGTATATACACGAGTCGGTGTCGTAATATAGAACGCGTCTATGTAATGCCTCGAGGTAGTTGTACAATTTCAGACGCGCCTGAGCCGTGGTATACGCAGCTATAACAACGTTTGTGTATGCTGTGGGTATCAACGAGTCGTTCGTATTACGCGTACTGACATAGAGCATCTTGTCATCTACGGGCAGAATACCTGTAATCTCGACCTCCGGACACGTAAGCAGACTCCCGAGCTTTTGACGAGTCGTTACAATTTCCGTCTTTGGCAGATTTTCGCGTTGCCCAAACTTGCCCCAAAAGGAATTCAAACATAACTTTGCAACTGACCGCAGACCGGGATTTGATTTTATATTACCAGGGTCCAGACGAATACCCTCGACCCGATCGTACTCCTCTATATACAACTTCTTGGCCTCGTCGTCGTCGCCACACTCGCGCGGCCAGCCGCTAGCTTCCTGCTTAATCTTTAGGAACGGGTTTATGTAATCGGCAAAGTGACCACCCGTCCGTGTTGTTGGGTTGTACTGGGTAATCTCATACTGCGATATTTCGTGTATCAACGTTATTTCATACCCTTACGTACGGCGCGCTTGACCTCGTCCACGACCCAGGTCCCTTCGAATACCCTGTCCGCGGGATTCTCGTGAGGACACGACCCCTGTAGCGTGGCCTCTGCACAGGAACGACACAATGCAAAGAGCAGTTTACCGTGCATACGCACCGGTAACACGGGATGATACAGATCTCGCG
>NW_014333658.1:17214-17547 GCF_000341935.2 Cephus cinctus | reverse complement strand
CATCGGCGGCTTTAGGCTTTTTCTTCTACGCTTCACGATATACCGTAGTACAAACTGCGCGTCGAAACCCTTGGCATTATGCGCCACGCAGATCACATGCTGAAACGATTTTCTTTTAGGATCACACGCGAAATCTACAAACTGCCTTACAGGGTCCTCTTCGAAGATGTACTTGTGTACACCGCAAGACGGACATACCCTCGCGAGATCTGTATCACTTATGCACGCTGTACACACCTGCTGAATGACGCACAAATTTGGGATGTGGATACGCACCGCGTCGTCACCAGACAGTTTCTGTATCTGCTGTGTTTCAAAATCGTAGAAGATGTA
>NW_014333658.1:15015-16921 GCF_000341935.2 Cephus cinctus | reverse complement strand
GGTTTTCCGAAGCATCTAGCGCATTTGTTGGAGCACTTATGTTGTGCCTCGTGCGTGTAAGATCTGTTACATGGTATGTAAAAACCCCGACTACCGACCGCACCCCGCATATTTAAAATAGGCTGATAATGCTGCGAATTATTATAATACAGGATGCGGAGAGTTTGCCGTGGTTTCCCTGAACCGTACGCGCTATCGACTATCTGCGATCCGTCGTACAGCGGTTTCTCACCGCTGCCTACACTGTCGAACTCGTAAACAACAATGGCTATACCATCCGGAGCAAGGTGTCTTTGAAATTTATCAATTTCCCGAATACCACAACCATCGGGCGGTATTTCTACACAGGCGTTTGTCACAAGCTCCAGAGCTAATTGTTTTTGAAATTTGCCCTGTTGACGCCGTACAGCGTTCCATCTCTCATGCAGTTCCCCAGAGCGTCGCAGCCATCGGGCGGTATGTCTACACAGGCGTTTGCCACAAGCTCGAGAGCTAATTGTTTTTGAAATTTGCCCCGTTGACGCCGTACAGCGTTCCATCTCTCATGCAGTTCCCCAGAGCGTACTTCCCCGCGTTCAGCGTATACCATCGCCACAGCGAGCGATCTAGGTAGACAGAGATTATCGGTGTTTATTATGGCAAGTATAGAGTGTTTTTTTATAAACTCGTGCGCTAATTACACACGCCCTGTACCCCGCGGTACTTCCACTATACACAACTCTATGACAAAAGATTTGTCTATTTGGAACGCCTGGGCGCTCTGCGCGACGGATGATATTACACCCCACACGTCGTTTTCAAGAAAGTCTCGAGCCGGCTTGTACGACAGCCACGCGGCCCCGCACGCAAAACTGTCTGATTTAATCGTCAGACCTATATAATCTTGCGCGGTACACGAGCTTGTAAGGTACGCGTGTATATCCCGGACTGCACCCTGCAGCCAAGTCTCGAGCCGGCCTGTACGACAGCCACGCGGCCCCGCACGCAAAACTGTCTGATTTAATCGTCAGACCTATATAATCTTGCGCGGTACACGAACTTGTAAGGTACGCGTGTATATCCCGGACAGCACCCTGCAGCCAAGATACCGTATTCGTATCAGGATCTTGGGGTGGCTGCCGGATAGCCATTGTTATTTCGCGTCCGTCTAATCGAAACCGATTTATGCGACGCGTCTTTTCGACTTGTACGGTAAACCTATACCCTGGTGGTAACACGTCGTTATCGCTGACTCCCTCGTTGTCGGCGTCTTCGTCGACACAGCTCTGAGACCGAAGAAGGGGTCCCCCGCTAGTCTGGTACTGTGTGTCCACATCTACCGCATCTAGCGTTTGGAAAAAGAGTTTTTTATTATTTTTTTTTATTAAACAAAAAAAGAAAGAGTATTCGGCGCATACTGACTTCTCATTCCTCTCGAGGATTAAACATCGACCCGATATATGAGAATACTGGCTTTACCAAGGTTTTTGGTACTTCTACGGAAGGCGTGTTGATCGAACGTGTCGATCCCGGCTTATACAAAAGTGTGGGAGCACGCTTGTTGTATTAGGCTAGCTGCGAAGGGGTCCAGGACCCTAGTGGCGGGGCAGGTATGGCCGAAAGGCTCAGGTACTGTCCTCGGAAGCCTGTTCGGTACCACAATATCTGTTTAACGCATACCCCACGTATTGTGAAGCGGTTCTTGGCCCTCTTCTTCTTCTTCTTCTTCTCGCTGCGCTCGGGGCCCCATCGCGCCCCGCCAATGCATCGGCCGCTTCGTAGGCATCCGCAACCTCGTACACGCCGTTCCTAAGAACCCATAGCACCGGTTCTTCATCATCGTCGTGCTCCTGCAGAGGCCGTGCGTTGTCCGGTGCAATATTGTTATCGTAGCCAGCAACCTCCAACGGCTCTACAACTTTTTTTT
>NW_014333658.1:0-14024 GCF_000341935.2 Cephus cinctus | reverse complement strand
TTTTTGAAATATCCTCTTTCATGACCCCTGGCTAGCACACGCAGAGTACAATGGGTAAAGACACTTTTCAATCTACGCGTTAGTGTGCGAAAACCGAAATATCTTAACTCGCGACACCACGTCAGTGAATATAATCTCGGGTTTCTAGGTGTATTCAAGCGACGTGTCTTGACGAAATCAAGGATACAATCGCGAATATTTCCCAAGGATGACATTTTTTTTTCTTTGCTTAGAGCTGGTGATTGCTGTAAGTGATCAGACTAACTGCCAAGACGTCGTGATACGAACTAAAACAGGGTACGTCTAGTCCGCGGACGTCTTACAGCCGCGGCGATATTAATTTCAAAACAATACCATACGATGGTTTCAGCTGAATCAGCAAAAAAAAATGTCACGATTTTTTTATAGGATCGTTATTCGTGGAAAATCGGATAGAAAAGTTTTAATCGTGAAATAAATTATGTATTATCGGTCGCTCGTTCGTCGATCACGAAATACGGCGTATCCATAATACGGAAAAAAACGGTATAGATGTGTTGCGTTGGGAGCTGCAGCGATCTGCTGACGTACACCGTTCGAGATTGCATCAGCATCTCGCCATCGTAGTGTAGGGTTAGAGATACGAATCATACTACTCTGTGTGCATAGGTTTTTTTTACTTTATTTATATTTATCAATTACAATCAACTGGTGCCAGTAGATCACACCAGTCTTTAACAACATCGAACTCGTCGATATCACCACCGATAAGCTGTACGCTGATATCTTTTCCCGCTAGTATCAATATAAAAAAATGATTAATATCTCATATAGAGGAGGTTTACCCGGAGCCCAGCACCAGCACGGCGACGGTGATGCAAAGTGCTAACGGTAAAACATACTTTTTAAAAAAAAAAAAGATTACGTCTAATTTACGTTTTATCCGAGGAGGAGGAGCAGTTGCTCTTAGGGTGCCTCGATCATATAGAGGAGGTTTATCCGGAGCCCAACACCAGCACGGCGACGGTGATGCAAAGTGCTAACGGTAAAACATACTTTTTAAAAAAAAAAAAGATTACGTCTAATTTACGTTTTATTAAAAAAAAAGTAGCAGGTCCATCGACAGCGCCGGTCATCCCGCAGCAGTGTTTCGCAGCTATCGTCGCGAAAAATTGCCGTACACCGTATATGTCTGATGTTACGCCGGGATGCTGTTCGTGTGTGCATTGTGTTGTACGCCAAATTGTTCGATCCTTCAATATCGCCTTAGACAGTACTGCTCAGACCATCGCACCGATCGTACAATAGCATTTACTACAATCATGTACAAGAAGCAAGTACTGCTCTCCACTGTGTACGGTCTAAACCGATCGTTTTCGAAACAAGTGATCACCGGCTTCTCTTTAAATCGTTCGGGAAGCTTATCACCTGTGATACGCATCGTTAATCAAGATTATTCTGGCGTGGAGTTTGAACCTACCGAATGGACCATCATCACCGACCATATCTTCTCAATAGTTTATAAAGCATTAAGCGTATTCCGCTGTACGTTGTTATTCGACGCCGCCGTACACCTGCAGGGATTTTCAAATCACGGTGTCCTTCAGTCAGTATCGTTGCTATAGACAGTTCGGGTAGTATCACGGGTCTTACACCGGACGGCCACCCCTTACGGCAGATCATGTCAGGGTTATCATTGTATAACGCATCAGCGTCCAGCACTCCCGGTTTCGCCATGTATATTGATACTAGCGGTACACCCGTTAAATGGCCCAATCTCAACCACTCACGTACGGCCTCTTTCTTTGAATCGTGCTCAGGGTTGACGTACCGATAGAGGGCTCGTGTCCTCAAGACATTCTTCAGAGACGATCTGAACCCTGATTACATCATTGTTCGGAGATTGTCACGCGGCTTGGGAAACGGGCAGAATCGGGGACCAGACATTACCAATTAATCAGGATACGTTTTTACGACTTAAAGCAGATTCGCGTCAACAATACGGTAATAATCGAAAATGTATCATGCGCTACAGCTTTATAATATACATAATGTGTCTTGCAAAATACGGTGCTCTGTTTTACCACGGGTACACTTATCTCCTTAGGATAATTAAAAAAAAGTTACCGACCGGCGGTCAATGCATAATTACCGACCGTGATAGGCCCCTAGGGGCACGCAACGCCGCTGCTACTGAGTTTCGGGCCTTAGGACCAGGTCCGCATGGTGGGGGAGCAACAACATAGGTTGGCGGTGGGGAGAGCCGACCACATTGGCGAGGGGGTGACGCCATAGTGCGGTACGGGGGGACACAGCGCGATGCGCTCTATGACTCATCGGGACAGTGGTGGGGGTTTGTTGTGACGGCCAGAGGTGGCTTATAACTACTAACGAAAATAATTGTTAGTGTTAAGTTAGCCAAAAAATATTGATTTCACAGTTTTCGTTTCGAAACGGGTGCAATCGATGTGGAATCGTTTGTTAGTTCCGAATAAACTAATTAAAACATTTGTTAGATGACGGTTTCGCTTAAAATAGCGAGAAACCATCCACCGTCTGGCTGGCCGGGATGGGGGTAAGGCGAGGAATATGCGATGTAAAGATAGCCGGAAATATAATTTTTTTCGCAGTTTTCGTTTCTAAACGAGTGCACTCGATGTGAAATCGTTTATTAGTTCCGAATAAACTAATTAAAATAGTGAAAAATCATCTGCCGGCTGGCTGGCCGGGAGTGGCGGTAAGACGTGAATGTGGTGCGAAGATTGTCGGCAAATATGTATGTTTTTTTTTGTTTTAAAGGGTTCAAATAATAAATCATAGTTATTTGTTGCAAAACGTATTTTAAGTACATTTTCGGGTGTGTTTCGAAATGTACTGACAGTACTGCCAGTACTGTAACCAACGCTGTGTCCTTAAGGTACTATTTCATGTATGCGACTGCGACAACTGTCGCGCGACAAAATCACGCTGAAGTGAAGAATTCCGTTGCGTCTATGAAATATGACGTTTGCAGCCTTCGTCGCATATGGTGATATACGAGATAGAATTCTGTTGCACGAAAGTTCATCTCGGATCTACTGTCGTGCGACGAAAGTACACCGACATGCCGTCAATTTTTAACCAATCAGCATGATTTTCTTCTTTCTTTTCTTCTTTCTTCTTCGCTATTTTAGGCGAAACCGTGACATAACAAATGTCTTGATTAGTTTATTCGGAACTAACAAACAATTCCACATCGATTGCACCCGTTTTGAAACGAAAACTGTAAAATGAATATTTTTTGGCTAACTTAACACTAAAATTTATTTTCGTTATTGCAAAAAAAATATTATCTAACAAATGTTTTAATTAGTCCAACAATCAATAACAAATGACTAACAATCGATGTGCAAGTACAGAAATTCAATCAGTAAATAAGTCAAAGTTGCCCGGCTAACTTTAAATGTTTTAATTAGTCCAACCGCTATTTTAGGCGAAACCGTGACATAACAAATGTCTTGATTAGTTTATTCGGAACTAACAAACAATTCCACATCGATTGCACCCGTTTTGAAACGAAAACTGTAAAATGAATATTTTTTGGCTAACTTAACACTAAAATTTATTTTCGTTATTGCAAAAAAAATATTATCTAACAAATGTTTTAATTAGTCCAACAATCAATAACAAATGACTAACAATCGATGTGCAAGTACAGAAATTCAATCAGTAAATAAGTCAAAGTTGCCCGGCTAACTTTACGGAGGTTGATACATTTCGTTGAACCATCATTTCGTTGTGATCAGTATTACCAGGCATTGAAAACGACATTGCGCGATTGTCACATTGTAATGTGCAAATAATTGTATTTGGGTCTCAATTATACAAAAAATGTTGTAAACCATTAATAAACAGTTATATACATGCATTCCGCATCTTAATTTGCTAAAACTAACTTCTTTTCAGCGACGAAACATTTGATTATTTAGCGTTGGTAGCCTTTAAAAGCGCTCATGTATAAGCATAGGCTTTCCCCGATTGCCCCCTGCGCCACAAAGACACCGACCACTCTCCTTAAGGAGGTACGACTGTTTCCTATATACAGGGTGTCCAAAGCACAGATGTTGAAAGAAGGTGTGGCTTCGAATGTATGAAGAAGCACCCTCGCGCCAAGCACAATTAATGCAGTGAACCATCCCTCCCAACTTTTCCAATGTTTATTATAAACGAATCCAATAAATTAGACATATTTTGCTATCAGAATAGTTAACATGGCTTATTCCTCAATTGACGAAAATGTTGATATGATGTTAATGTATGGTGAATGTCATGGGAAGGCAACTGTTGCACAAATCCATTATCGATTAAAATATCCAAATAGGTAAGTTCATATTAATTCATTAAATATTGTAAAATAGAAATTTTACATTAATTTCATAATTATTTAAAAAGTTCAGTGACACATTATGGACGCTGCAGTTTGTAACTAATGTATCATTATTTACTTTTGTTTATTGTTATGTATTAAATATGAGAATCATTTTTTATTCTTAGAGTAGTGTCATCTGCGTATTACGAGACTATATTATCGTTTGCGTGAAACTGATTCCGTACTGGAGCGTAAACATAAAAATAAACATTCGGTGATACAAGGTTCGAGTGAAGTTGTTGTGTTTGCCGCTGTAGCTACTAGCCTACATTTAACTACTTGAGAAATCTCTCGAAGTATCGTTAATGTTAGTCGAATTTCAGTTTGGAGAATTTTGAATTGACATAAATTTCATCTTTCTCATATCAGTTTAATTCAGGCATTACATACTCCTGCCCTGCTTAAAAAATACGATAGAATTCGATAAGAAACGATAAAACTAATTGCCGATTTCAATCGTTTTCTATCAGTCCTATCTACATCAAGTTGAAGTGATGATAGAGATTCTATCTAATGCAATCTGAAGCTCTCAGGTTGTTGCTTTATCGTAATAATACGATAGAAATTTCATGTAGTGACTTATGTACTTGGCCTCAATAATATGATATCAATACTTTTTGTTAGAGGAATTCACAGCAATCCTGTACTTGGCGTAGTTTTTTACACGTAAGTGTTTTTGGGGGATAAGGAGTTGTCTCGAGTAAAGAGTCTCGGCGCGCTGCGCCCTGTACAGCCGGTTGCCTGTACTTGGCGCGAGACTCGACCGAGTCTCTTGATTCACGTTCTATTACGTATATGATGCTATATGATTCTATATGAATCATATTTTTACATGTATTAATATGAAAATGCGTGATAGGAATCGAATCGTTTTCGAATCGAATAAGAAATGGTTTTCCCAACAATTATCATGAATTTAAGGATGCATTTCACGTACATTTCCCACCAAAAATCTGATTTGATTCGAATTTGAGTGCTTTGACACGAGAATAAAAACTGAAAAAATCGACGTCTTGGAAGATAGGAAAAATGTTTATTTTTAGTAATAATGCCAAAAAGTTGCGAATAAATGAATTAAAAAAATTATTTTACATATTCGATAGAAAATGAAAAATATGAAATGAAGTCTCTAATTTTTCCGATAAAAAAAAGTATTCTTAATATCTCCAAAACGCTGATTTTTTTCAAATTTTTCCCTTATCGCAAAATACTCAATGAAATCAATTTTTTGGTTGAGAATTTATGTACAATGCATTCTTAATGCAGTGAACTAGCGATCAATTTGTCGTGTCATGCAGAAAGTCATCCTATATAATATGCAATGATAAACCTATTAAAAACTATAAACAATTGATCTGCTTCTTTTTATATAAAACGATAGAAATTGTATAGGAAATATTAAATAACGAATCTAAATTTTACGAACCAAAAACACGATTGGATTAGATAGGATTTTTTAAAAATCGTTTTCTATCGTATTTTTTAAGCAGGGTGATTATTTTAACAGAATGGTATTCTGTCATTGCTGAACTAAAAGAATTTTAGCAGAAAAAAAGTTTTTTTTCTTAATTATGTTTTCGGACGAATCTCCATTTAATAATAATGGTATCATGAATAAACATAATATGCATTATTAGGTCACTGAAAACCTCATTGGATGAAAGAAAGTGCTTTTCAAATTCAATGAGGTATTAACGTATGATGTGGAATTACCGAAGATTCCATGGTAGGACAATATTTCTTTGAAGGGACTCTCACCGGTGCTCGATATCTCGACTTTTTACAACAGGAGCTACCTGGGTTATTAGAAGATATTTTTCTAACTATCCGCCTACAAATGTGATTCCTGCACGATGGAGCGGTACCTCATTACCTAAGAGCAGTCGTCAATTTTTAAACAGTAAAATCTTAACAAACGAATATTATTTAATCATAATTGCCTTATTTTAAAACTTACATAGGCCATTCATCTCCATTTATATAACACTGTAATTTGGGATTAATAAATTTAGTCACTAGTTGGATAATTTCCGATATTAGTTAAGTTTCCAGGAAAATGGCGTGGTAGACGAAGCGAAGTGCCTTAGCCCGTTGATCACCTGATCTAACTCTTTTAGATTATTTTCTCTGGGAATATATCAAAACCGAAATTTACCAATCACAGCCAAGAGATTTACAAGACTTAAACGACCGAGCCTGTCGCGGAATTTTGCCTGTTCGACAACACTGAAGGTTGACGAAATAACCTTCTCTCAAGACTCGTACTATGCATTGATCAAGAAGGTTGGCAAATCGAACATTTGATGTGACCTAATAATAATCAATAAACTATTTAAGTGGTGTGAAGTTATACAATCCACTCTGTATTTCATATCTATTGTTTTACACTAGAAACAATTAAAACAGCAGTTAGGTTAATATAATAGTTATATTAAACGGATTCTACCATTCTTATTTGACAAGTCTAGATTCTATATTAGTCTACGATTCTATATTGATAAGTCTGATAATAAATATCAAGAAATACTGGAGGTTATATTTTGTTCTGCAGGGGAGCGCGTGTCTTTACATATTCGAAGCCACACCTTCTCTCGACGTCTGTACACTCTGTATAGTAGTTTTATTCCTTTCGGGAATAAACAGTATAATGCCATTCTTAAAAATATTTGCTACATAACATATCATCATTGAATCAAGTCGAAGATGACAGACGTGTCAATTTTATAATTTTCATATTCGATATTGTTAAAATATAGTAGTAAACATTAAAAAAATAATTCCAACTATCTTAATTATAGAAATTATGATACTCATTATTAACGAAAAATAATTGTCGTATACAAATTTCCGGAATTTTCATCGTTTAGAAGACTAAATTTATGACGTCAAATTAATAAAACAAGTATATCTGCTGTGATGTAGCATTTCGAGATGCACGCCACAAAATGTAACATTCTGCGATTTCCGAACACATCGTGGGGCCCTATGCGTGGGGAAGGGATTTTGTGGCGTTGGACTGGATATTATTTAGCAAATTTATACTTGTTTCCCTCGTGGGAACGTTTTTTTGGTGTTTTATATTTTTCAAGCGGATCTGAAAGGATCCTGTCGAAATTTGAATTCTACGGACCTGGCGGAGTGCGCTGGCGAGGCGACGCGACAGCGGGAGGGAGGGGGGTCACTGGCGCACAGACCAATTGGACACAAATGACTTTTTACTGCAAATTCTGTCCACTTTTAAATAGATGGAATAGAATTAGGTACTAACGATGTCTTATTATAATATATTGTATGTAGCTTTACATTAATTTACGTTAGATTTGGTTAGTTAAGGTTAGGATAGGGTCGAATGTTCAAATTTCAAAGACTGGGTAGGTTAGTGGATAAGTATATCGTCGATATCACAGAAAAACTGGATCAGATTGGCCGGCGCGTTCAGAAGTTATGGCCGATGAAATGTTTTCACTTTAAGGGGATGTAGCTCCCCCTAGAGTGATGCTACAGGGATCGAATTGGGGTGTTTTTTTTTAATGCCAAATGATGCTCTCTCTCGTCCCATAATTAGAAATTTGAATTTCCTTCCGGAACTACTAGTTCTCGCACTGTTCAAAACGTCCCAAACTGCACTATTTCACTCCAACCCCTGCCGTTTAGCCATTTTGTATCCGATCGGGATAAAACCTTTACCATTCGAACGAGAAGGAAATTTCCTACAAAATTTCTTTTTTGTTTTTTGAAATCGGTCATAGTTTCGCAGAAATACACAAAAATTCAAGTGTTCCACATCAATTGAACATTACTATATAACCCCTACACCCTTTCACTACCACTTCTATACGTAGCCTATTAAAGCAGTGTTGAATAAGTAGTTTGATGACAAAACTTATTTACCTAATACATTATTAGAATCACTAAAAATAAGAGCATTGTAATTCTAATCTAATCTAACCTAACCAAACTAAACCTCCCTGAAATAAAGAAGCGATGTAATAGAGAAGCATAGGGGTAAGTTGTTACGATGGTTATATCTTCAAAGTGAATAAGGCTAGGTATATGTTTTATATGAGCAACTGGCAACCACCTTCTCCGTCTTCTTAACTAACCTCACTTCTAAAGTAATCCAGCCAATGGACTGACCTAAAGACTGACATGCTGATCGGGGATTTGCAGCTAGAATTCGACTGATTCATCGGGTGCAATAATAGTTAGACAAGGAGAGATCTGGACCAAGAATCCTGCACCGACATATTACCGACCTGTGGGTTCTCATCCGTGCTAAGTTAGAGACGTGGGGCCATTAGGTTAGCGACGTTGGCGCCCCCTGTGTATGGTAAGTAAGGGTAATTGGGCCCCGTATGAAAGATTTCTGCTTACCGACGGCACCGACGTTTTTTTTTAGAGGGTGCTGCGCGAGCAGGAGTCGACGACGCCGACCTCTTCATCGGCTGACGTCGTCGGAAGGGGGCCCTAATTTTACGTCAGGTGTCAGGGATTTTACAGCAGATTTTAGGAATTGTATGGGTGGAATCTAGGAATTACTCAAAAAATGGAGAAATTCATTTAAAACGGTATATATTTTCACTCATCATAGTCATCCTCATTCACAATAACAATAATTTTTATTTGCTCGTTTGATTTTCTCCTCCTACCCTTGAATTCTCAGGCTGACGCTCACCGGAGGATGGGTTTTCTGAAGAACCTCTCGCAGTGTTACCCTGATCCGATCTAGTAGGATTTCCACGTGTCGCTAAGTTTTCGAACGAATTATTGTTTGCGAATGTGATGCGACGATGCCTTTCAGAATCTGGGAGATCTGAACTACGCAGCCACTCATGATACCGATCTCTTCGAAACTGCTCTCTTTCTCTTGTAGCCCGCTCGCGTTCTGCTCCCTGTGATTGCCCTATTTGAGGTTATCTCGCACATACCTTTTTCGTTGATTATCACTCTTGGAATGATAGTATAATACAACTGTAACGTTATTTATATAGAAAAGGTTTACTATAGGAGGTGGTGCTGGGAACAGGCCGCTTATGTTTGCTTAATTTAGTAGAAATATAAAATATAACTTCAAGAATACTATTTTTATATATTTATTACATTAAAATTTTGTCTCCTTCAAGGGGAGAATAAGAACGGGAGTGATAGCAAATTTGCGACACAAGGACTTGAAGCGTTTTCTGGAAGATTCAAGAAAACTGTTCGCTGTTAGAATAAAAAATGCGCTCCGAAAAGATGGAAATTTGAAGGTGAACGTCGTTTTGTCCTGTAAATTCGAGACTATGAAAGGCGGTGAGCTTGTTGAGGACCTAAAGTTCTTTAATACGAAAAACGAAGTAATTCTATCATCCACGGAGATCAATGAGTGGTTTAATGTCAATGTACTGGAAAAATTATTAACTAAGATCGAAGACTTCCAAGAAAAAGAATCGGGCTGGTCGTTGTTAGAAATAATAAACTTGGCGGTAAATATCAACAGATATATACCGATACATGGTGGTCTGTCGACATTCGTCGAGTTGCCTAAGAACGTGCGGAACAAAAAGGCAGTGGTGAATATTATAAATAACGATCCGTATTGATTTCTCTGGTCCGTTACCGCAGCTCTTCATCCAGCAAAAGCGCATGTAGACAGGACCAGTTCATACCCACCCATATTTGAGCTTGCTACCGACCGTTGGCGCTGCTCGTAGTTACCGATCGCAGATATTATAGGGCAGTCTTTAACAGTAATAACGATCCGTATTGTTTTCTCTGATCTGTTACGGCAGCTCTTCATCCAGCTAAACAAAATGTAGACAGGATCAGTTCGTACCCACATTTCACCTCAGTGCAAAAGTACGAATGTATAAATTTTCCTATAGGCTTAAAGGACATTCAAAAATTTGAAGCGATCCATGATTGAGTGATTAACGTTTACGGTATAGAACGCGATGAGACTAAAAGTGATAATAAGATAGTACCCTTTTATTTAAGCCAACACAGATCAAATAAATCTCCAATTCATCTTCTGATCGTGGAAAGTGAAAATGACGTGGAAACTGATGATGATGATGATGATTTGAACATGGAATTTTTGTCAAAAAGTGGAATTTACCATTTTGCTTGGATCCGAATTTTATCTCGACTGCTAAGTTCTCAAATTTCAAACCATAACGGTCATATTAGACTGTGCGATAGGTGCTTGTGCGATTTTCAAACTGAAAACTCTTTCGAAAAACATAAACTCGACTGTGCGAATATAAATAAGTGTAGAGTGATTTTGCCAAATGATGAGGAAATATTGCTGAAGTTCAAAAATTACAAGTATCAGGAAAGTGTACCGTTTGTCATTTATGCTGATATCGAATGTATGTTGAAACCAGTTGTAAACGCGTCCAAAGCATCAAACACGATACTGTACCAAAATCATGTTCCACACAGTATCGCATATTACCTAAAGTGCGCCTTCGACGAGTCTTTATCCAAATTCAAAATTAATGGTGGAAATAATTGTATCGAATGGTTTATGGATGAACTGCAGGAATTAGCACGATCTTTACAAATTTATCATAAACGTATTGTACCCATGGAACCACTGAGTCTCGAACAGACGCAACAATTTTATTTCGCAAAGATCTGTCACATTTGTGAGAAACCATTCACATTGCAAGATGTCAAGCATCACGATCATTGTCACTTTACAGGCAAGTATCGCGGTGCGGCGCATCCCGGTTGCAATTTGAATTATAAAAACTCACATACTATCCCCATAGTTTTTCACAACCTGTCTGGCTACGATTCGCACTTTCTGATTAAGACTCTAGTTACTTCCTTCGAAGGTTCCGTAAATCTTTTACCGGTCATCAAAGAAAGATATATATCCTTTACAAGGAACATTAAAGATACAATTATAGATTTTCGATTCATCGATTCATTCAGATTTATGGCGAGCAGCATTGAAAAATTATCCTCCTATCTTAATGATTCTGAGAAAATAATTACACGTAAACATTGTGACAATACGGAGAAATTTAAACTGTTAACGAGGAAAGGTGTATTTCCATACGACTATGTTGACTGTTGGAAAGAACTCGAAGAGACGCAGTTACCATCGAAAACAATTTTTTTTTCGAAATTGAATAACGAGGAAATTTCTGAGAGTGATTATGTGCATGCGTCTAATGTTTGGCGTACGTTTAATATTAAAACCTTGGGTGAATATTCCGATTTGTATCTAAAAACTGATGTTTTACTATTGACTGATATTTTCGAAAATTTTAGACGCAACTACTTCTCTACCTATAAGTTAGAGCCTTTGCATTATTACACCGCACCCGGACTTGCTTCGATGCTATGCTCAAACATTCTGGAAGCTTCGACGGTTCGTGTCCGTGCTAAGTCGGGAAGGTTCGCTCCCAGAGCCGGCGGTCCTCTCGCGCGACGTTTTGAGACAGCCCTTTGCCCCCCACCCCGGAAAGCCTTCCAGAAGCTTCGACGGACCCGTACACGTTCGTGCAGATTTCGGACGTCAGCTCTCAGCCCGTTTGACCTCGAACGTTATCTCGCAGTGGTTCTAACAGATACGCCAAGGCTAACAATAGATATATGGGCGCGGATTTCGATCCAACCGAAGAAGAATCATACCTCATGTACTACGATGTCAATAACTTGTACGGTGCAGCTATGAGTCACTTTCTGCCGTTCAACTCGTTCGAATGGGAGCAAAATATCGAACAACTGGATATTTGTAAGATTCCCAATAATTGCACTATAGGATATATACTTGAAGTAGATTTAGAGTGCCCCGCGGAGCTTCATGAAGTTTACAAAGACTTATCGCGATGCCCCGAGCATTTTGTATCGTCGTCGAAGGGCTAAGGAATATTCCGGAAGATGCATGAACCTTGACATCGATTCCAGGAATCTCTGTAGGCGATTCGATTCCTAGAAATCTGCGGAACCTCCCATAACTTCATCCCCCACGTAGAGCTTGTTGTGATCCGTGTTCACGTTGGGAATGGAATTGAAGGTCAGCAACTCGATGAGCCCCAGAGCGTAATTTTTGTACGGGGAAAGCTCGATAGGAGGAAGGTATCCGGCTTCCAGTATAGAGGAGATGCCTGATAAAGTCAACGTGAATGAAGTGATAACTTCATCCCCCACGTAGAGCTTGTTGTGATCCGTGTCCACGTTGGGAATGGAATTGAAGGTCAGCAACTCGATGAGCCCCAGAGCGTAATTTTTGTACGGGGAAAGCTCGATAGGAGGAAAGTATCCGGCTTCCAGTATGGAGGAGGTGCCTGATAAAGTCAACGTGAATGAATCTTCCATGATTGCGAACGTTCGACTGACCTTGCGAAATTACATAGCAAGCTTATATAGACGATACTTGTTTTTACGATTTAATTGTCCGCATGGGAACTTTAGGCACAAGTGTCCACATGCAAAAGTATCGTACTGCTGATATCGCTTGTAATTGTACTTTACACTTCTTGCGAAATTACATAGCAAGCTTATATAGACGATACTTGTTTTTACGATTTAATTGTCAGCATAGGAACTTTAGGCACAAGTGTCCACATGCAAAAGTATCGTACTGCTGATATCGCTCGTAATTGTACTTTACACTACCAACACCGAGATATCCGATAAGATCTAGCGGCGGTCGAAGATTGCCGAAACTGTCGAAATAAACGACTCGATCGTTCAGCTTCTTGTACGCGACCCAGTGTGTTCCTGGACCATCTTCGTCGTCGAGATTGACGATTGCCGACTCGTACTTGTACGGTCCACCCTTCGGCATAGCGTTCCGCATGAAGACTCCGCGAAAATGTGGAATCTTCATGATCTTAGCGTACCTTAGCAGATCCGTAACGGTCAGCGCCCGGCGTGGTAGTTTCACTTCAAGTTTTTTGGCTTCAGATGAAGGCCTAGTCCTTTTCTGTAGGGTTTCAAGTACAGTCCTTTGCCTAACGCGATGGCTTCCATTGTCTCGTTGTGCCTCTGACTTTCCTTCAGTTGCTCCTTGTTTGCATTCGCATCGTTCACGGCTTTGGCTATACCTGCGGCACCGCCAGCCAACGCTCCAGCGGCGCTGAGACATGCAAACACGGGGACGAGAAACGGCAGGAAGCCTCCGACTTTGGATGGTACGGGTAGAATACGCGGTGCTCGCACGTTGCGCTTTCCACCTGCTCGTTTGACGGAAGCTTGTACACCCTTGAGCGCAGATCTGATAGCTACTCGTGCATCGTTGCTAGAAATCATCGATCGTTTGGCTTCCTCGATGACTTTCCTCAGCGTTACAGTCTTTGGCTTCTTCTTCTTCTTGAGTCCCATACCCAGTTTTGACTTGGCACCCATTACGTTCGCTAGGTACCAGGCCGCCGCCTTGTCGGCGAGACTCGCGTCTTTAGCGAAAACGCGCTTCCCTTGAGAGCAGATCTGATAGCTACTCCTGCATCGTTGCTAGGAATCATCGATCGTTTGGCTTCCTCGATGACTTTCCTCAGCGTTACAGTCTTTGGCTTCTTCTTCTTCTTGAGTCCCATACCCAGTTTTGACTTGGCACCCATTACGTTCGCTAGGTACCAGGCCGCCGCCTTGTCGGCGAGACTCGCGTCTTTAGCGAAAACGCGCTTCCAAGCTTTGTCGG
>NW_014333657.1:16731-17071 GCF_000341935.2 Cephus cinctus | reverse complement strand
GTGTATTCGTAAATTACCAACACCATCCAGAGTACAAATAGGTAAAAAATACGACGACGACGACGACGACGACGACGACGACGACTCTGAAATAAAATCATCTCGCTCGCCATTTCAATACGCCCTGATCTCGTACACTAATCGTATTGAAGTTGCTGGCAATCGCTTCAGAACCTTCAATTCCTATAGTGAATGTATCAATAACTTTTCCTCATATATAGCGGTTCATAAGATATTTTGTTCCAAACACAGGTATCAAGAGACTCGGTCGAGTCTCGCGCCAAGTACAGGCAACCGGCTGTACAGGGCGCAGCGCGCCGAGACTCTTTACTCGAGTCAA
>NW_014333657.1:9368-12733 GCF_000341935.2 Cephus cinctus | reverse complement strand
GCAAGAACCCAATACCTTTTACGTGATCTTTGATCTCAACACCTATGCTAGCTCCCTGATGCTCCCGCATACGGTCGCTCATGCATAGGACGTAACAATATATTTATAGTAAGTACTTTGGAATTCCTGGCACGGACCCGCCAAGTAGTACTCGATAAGGAATCACCTAAAGTTTTATTAATTATTAAATGACCATTAAATCATAATCAACTACGGGAAGCAGTAGTAATGTAAAAGAGTAGTGAAAACGTTATAGGAAATATTGAAAATATAATTAAAATGATGGGCCAGTACTAGATCATATAATAGGAAAACATGTAGTGACTTATGTACTTGGCCTCAATAATATGATATCAATACTTTTTGTTAGAGGAATTCACAGCAATCCTGTACTTGGCGTAATTTTTTACACGTAAGTGTTTTTTGGGGGATAACTGTTACTTGAAAGAACTAATTAATTCAAAACACTAATCAATTTTAAAATATGCAGATGGAATTTTTAAACATTTGATTGGTTTTTGCAAAAACGCGTGTTTAAATTGGTTACTCGTTACACAAATTGTAATTTTATAAAATAAATTTAAAAAATTAATTGTAAAATTATGAAAGTCATGAAAGATTTTATAAACCTACTTCCGAGGTTTGTGCGTCTAGCTACATATTACTTTAAATTAATACTAAAACTTTGAACGTATTTTTCTCGAAGCCACTTTTTTTTTACCATGCTGTCAAGATATCTCCGGTTTTAGATGACCAAATGAGTTGAACTTTTGACAGTATGCTTAAAACAATATTATCTTGGTCAGTACTTACAATTTTTTTGTTAATTTATTTTCGAGATATTACAGAGAAGCTAGCCGCTTTTTTCCAAATTTCGGAATAAAGAATGTAAAAGTACGCCATTTCGTTTGAATCTGCTTGGCTACCCGCTCCTACTTCGCTGGTACCCTCTTATGTCGTTAGGCGATGTCAATCCCAGGCTATGCTCCAGTCGGTTCTCTCCGGTTAGGTCCTCCAAGTGCGCCGATTGCCAGTAGTGGAAGGGCTCAGATGCAGAGGGGAGTCACCTCATTCTCGACGCTATCTGCGGACCCAGCGGCCGTTATTACGCTTTGTCCACTTCGGAGAAGTCCGTACTGGTAGCCCATCGTTAAGTCGGTGTCTAGCCTCAATCGCAGGCTCCACATTGGTCGCTATTTATAACGTATGCTCTTCTCGGACCTATTTCGAACCTCTATAATTAATTTATACCCAAAGGGCTGCCAGGGAGAGCTTGAGGGCTAGGAATTTCCGAAAAATTAAGAGTTCTGATCGAGAATTAAACCTGATATCTTCGGGTCGCCAAGTCGGGCACTTACCACTGTGCCATCGAATCACTGTCCTCACCTGATAAGTCATGTTTATTTATTTTTCGATGATTTCTGGGGGTTGCTTCTTCAGCATCGTAATGCCACGCTACAAAAGTTACAACTTATACTCTCGTATCAAAGTAAAGTAATTTATTAACAAAACAACTACACTTAGGTCACAGTGTTTTAAAGGTTTTAGTTTAAGAGTTTTCCCGAGGTCGAATGGTACGAGGATCAGGTTAGTGCTTGGAATAAATCACCGAAATGATGATTTACTTGATTTTTTATAACTCAGCCTAATGTGCCGTAGGGCCTTTCAAGACGTCTCCTTTGTTTCTATAAATTTTAAGACTTGATCGTGTGAGGTCGATGCCTTGTTACGCTCTGACGGTTCAAATATGGGGCGTATAACTTAATTCAATCAATTCATAATACAAGATACCGGGGGTGAGGGGGCCACTGGCGCATAGACCAATTGGATACAAATGACTTTTTACTCAAAATTCTGTACACTTTTAAAAACGATGTCTTATTATAGTATATTGTATGTGGTTCAACATTAGTATACGCTAGGTTTAGTTAGGTAAGGTTAGGATAGGGTGAAATGTTCAAATTTCGGAGACTGTGTAGGTTAGTGAATAAGTATATCGTCGAGCGATATCGGCGAACGAGCGAAGCGAGCGAGTCCGACTGAAGAGAGCATTAAATGTTTGAAAAGATGGAATGTCGCTCAAGAGGCAGAAATTCGCCTTTGTGTCCAATTGGGTTTGTGCGCAACTGGGTATCACCCCAAAATACCATGACCACGTTTTTTCGACATTTCAATCTTATAACGACAGTTAATCACTAATTAACCCTCAAAATAGACACTGGAGTCTACTAGATGCCACACCACTGCGTTTGCTCTGTAAAAGCGAGCGTAATGAAAATTTCTAAGCTGTGCAACATTTGTGTCATAGCTCCGAATTTTTTAAAATTAGATAAATGACTTGATTATGGTCTACAGTTTCCAAATATATCCAATTTTTTCAAAAACTTTAATTTCCGTGAGAAAAATTCTCAATAAAGCCATTTTTTTAGTCCTCACAATTGTATACCTAGAATTTAATCACCAAGGATTGACTTTTTTTTACAGATTCAGGACCTAACAATACTGGAAGAAGTAATACGTATGCTATTAGAAATTATTAACAGTTGCCTCACCCATCAATTAACTCACAATCCGAACTTAATTTACACTTTGCTGTATAAGAAGGATGTTTTTCAACCATTCAGAACTCACTCAGCATTCCAGGATGTCGTACAAAATATTGATTCGGTAAGCTGATAATAAATACAAAATAAATACTAAACAGTACAATTTAGAAGTCAAAATAGAAACTGTTATGTTCGAACCAGTTTAGGGAGTTGATAATGCCTTTCGAATGGCACCCTGCTTTGAATCAATACTTGTGCACTTTACTTGGGAAATATAAATAGATGTTTGTAAGGAAAGGATGGTCCAGACTATGTGAAGTTATATGAATAACGTCCCCAAATGAAATGATGCTTATGATGTGTGACTGACACCGGACTTGGTTAGCGGATGAAATGTCAGCCAAGATAACTTCAGTAGTATAAGTTGGCCGGTTCTGGACCAAGATTCATGTAACCGACATTTACCGACATTTGAGAACTTTCGAATCCTCGCATCGGTGTTAAATCGACCTGGAAGACCCCCCTGATTTCGAGAAGTGAGTTTACGGGGACCTACCATTCCAGGAATTTCAGGTGGGTTCTAGGAATTTTGAGTTAGATTCTAGGAATTTTAACCCCGATTTATGGCACTGCTCACGATCGAGAAGTTTCTAGAACCTTCTAAAAGCTTTGACGTTTTGTGCCCGTGCTAAATCGCGGAGGATCGTTGCCAAAGCCCTCTCGCGCGACGTTTTAAAGCAACCTCCTGCCCATTACCCGGGACAATCTTCTAGAGCCTTCTAGAAGCTTTGACGAACCTTCTTTCTCCCCCCGCCCCCC
>NW_014333657.1:4334-8806 GCF_000341935.2 Cephus cinctus | reverse complement strand
TCCGTGCAGATCTCGACTGGCAACCGATTTGAGTTCGAACGTTATTTCGCAGAATTGTGCATTGAGAATGCAGCCCTCCGGAATGTAGGAATTTTTCAGAACTTCCTTCTCTGCGTAGCGTCGGTGGATCAAAGAGACAGATGATGAGCGGCAGCATCCCCTTTGCGTGGAGTGCCGAAAAGTGGTTACAGAAATTTTTGCGTCCAGTTCAATTCCAGGAAACGACGACCTCCCTCCCACGCCCGGAGCAGGTTCATGCAGGTTCGACCCGAGGAGGGTTAAAGTCCATGTACACGTTCAAGGATTTTTGAGGCATCCTTGTCCGGTTATTATTGTCAGTATTAAATTACTTGCGCGAAAATCCTTTTCAAAAGCGCATTGACGAAGTCAAGGTTCCCCTGCATTCTAGTAAGATCTATAGCCGGTAGTACCCCTCCCCCCCATTCGTTAATCTTAAAACAAAGAAGGGTTACCGGTATAAAAGTGTGAGATGCACTATACATTTTTCATTAATCAAGCGATCGCGCTCCACTTACACAAAATATTAAGAGACAGTGTGAGCTCAGCGTTCGCATAAAGTTACTACTAGAGAGCATCGAAGAAGTGACACAGTCGATTCGAGTAAGAGAAGATACAAACAAGTTCACAGGAAATTAAATTTCAGGAAACTTCACCTAAAGTAAACAAAAATGGATTTCTTGAAAATCAACAAAGTGGGTCGTTCAGATGAATTTCTTTCAACAAAAAAAAATATCAAAGCTGGAGGCTCAAAAGTAGTATGAAATTAACAGTAGATGAAAAATCCAGACAAAGTATGGAATGAGATTACTTGTCGATATCGAGGACACCTTTTCATTGTTTTTACCAGTAAGCATGTTAAAGATTCTAAAAGACGATAACGATTTACTTCTAAACATGTATGTACATACTGCTGACGAGGATCGACATCTTATCTGGTACCTGGGTGGGTAGTACAATGAGATTGAGTTTCAATGTTTGTAAACATTCAGATGCATGTTCTTAATACGACTACGTATGCGTATTAAATAAATATACAGCTTATTGTATATCTTTGTCTCTTTATTCGTTGTCAAACAAAAATACATTCTTCACTCCAATATCCAATTCTTTAGCAACTAAACGTTTTCCATCGAACATTGAAAATTGGGGGCACGATAGTGTGTACACCGAGTGAGTGAGTTTTCGCGCCTTTTACAGCGAACGACAACCCAGATTTCCGAGAACCACGATATTTTCCGATCACCCCATGAAGGTCCTCAACCAGATCTTCTTCAGTCCTTTCACATAGACCCTAGAGGCATTTTGCAGAATGACTCAAAGAATTTTCTTAGCGTGATTGTAAGACATATCCCCTGAGTTCCAGGGTATTCCGTGAAAATTGCATTCTAAGCACAAATTCATGCCCTTATACTTGGCGAAATTGCTGCCGACTTCAATCACGGATAGCTCCTGCAGCACAAACTCGTTCGAGGGTTTCTTGAAATATTGTATGTCCAAGATAAATTCTATTTTTAAGAATTGGGTAGGGAGACGCGATCGCAACCTCCAATATTATACCAATTTTTTCACTCCACCACTGATCGGGTTGTATTCTACGACACGATCGTGCAGGATCAAGCAGAACACTGATGTTTCGCCAGGAAAGTTATTTTGAGTGGTACCCAGATGAACATAGACCACTTGACCACGCAACCAGATGCGCATGGACCGTTTACTCACGGCACACTTACCTACGAACCATTTGCGCATGGTTCTAAATATTCCCAGACCCAGATACCCACGGCACGCTTACACATGAACCTCGTAAAATTCACGGACCCAGTTGTCCACGGACCACTTGCGCACGGACCTAGTAATATTCGAAGAACCACTTGCCCACGGACCACTCGCGCACTGATTGAAATCTACGTTTATCCAGATGCCTACGCACCACTCGCGCACTGATTGAAATCTACGTTAACTCAGATGCCCACGAACCGCTTGCGCACGGATCATGTGTTGACCACGGACTCATTTGCCCACGGATTACTTGCTCGTAGATTTCTATCCCACGAGTGGATGCCGTATCGTCGTAAAAAAATATAGTATCAGCCCCTAAAGTAAATTAGATTAGGTTAGGTTAGGGTGGAATATTAAAACTTTGGAGACTAGGTGTAGTCGTATACAGGGTGTTCCGAAACTACCTGACCCAGTGGGTATGGCGGTGTTCAGGAGGCTTCACTAATCATTGTTACGTTTTGTGGCGTGCATGTCGAAATGCCACGACACAATATACAGGATGTTCCGAAACTACCTGACCCGGTGGGTATGGCGGTGTTCGGGAGGATTCACTGATCACGAAAATGACCTTCTTTTGGTCGAGAAGGTCATAGTTTTTAAATGGGAGCAGGTCAAAGTTGACCAATCAGAACGAGGCGTCAAGAGAAACGTAAGTACCTACAAACTCTGAGTTTTCTTCCCTCGCTTTTGTTTCTCGGTATCTTGTTTTTTTGTTTCCAATAGGCATGTCTTCGGCTGACGTCATTCTGCCCGAAGCCACCGAGAAACCAAAGCGAGGGAAGAAAACTCAGAGTTCGCAGGTGCCTACGTTTCTCTTGACGCCTCCCTCTGATTGGTCAACTTTGACCTGCTCCCATTTAAAAACTATGACCTTCTCGACCAAAAGAAGGTCATTTTCGTGATCAGTGAATCCTCCCGAACACCGCCATACCCACCGGGTCAGGTAGTTTCGGAACATCCTGTATATTGTGTCGTGGCATTTCGACATGCACGCCACAAAACGTAACATTCTTCGACTTCCGACTACATCGTGAGGCCCACTGCGTGGAGAAGGGATTTCGTGGCGTTGGACTGTATATTATTCGTTGAATTTGTACTTACTTCCCTCGTGGGAACGTCTTTTTTGTGTTTTATATTTTTCAAGCGGATCCGAAAGGATCTTGTCAACATTTGAATACTGCGGGCCTCGAGAGTGCCAACTACGGGCCTGGTGGAGTGCGCTGGCGAGGCGACGCGACGGCCAGACTGGAGCGCACACCGTAACAGGCCAGCTACGCGGAACATTCGGCCAGCGTCTCCCCGATCCAGAGGGCATACGGAAGTTACAGTAACGGCCTGGAGCCGCCCATTGAGGGAGCAGAGGTGGATGTGATTCCCACCTCCCGAAAATATCACTGCAGCCATCCTAAACACGAAAGACGCCAGGATCTACTTTATCGGAATCGAAGAAAACAATTGAAGATCGCGAGCGCTCTGGCGAAGCCGATGGGTCGGCCAATCAGATTGGCCTAAGGAATGTATTACAGTGCGCCTCTTGGGAAGGTTCCCGATTTTCGAAATTCTTTGCGTCACTCACGGTGTGGCCAAGCCTAGGAACAGACGTGTATTCGTCTGGTAAATTTTGTATAGTCTCGTACTGTTTTGTTCTAGTTTTGTCGGATTTCTATAGTATTTTATAATGTACCGTGCCGTTTTGCGACCGCTTGAGGGACCCAGTATCAAAGAAATTATGTCTTGAGGATATCTGGAGTGACTAGGAAGGCGGTGAGTGATGCTTTTGTAAATTGGCCATATTTAAGTGAATGAGAGATAGATCGTGTCGCAATGTCATGCCTTACGCATTTCCGATCATTATTGTATCCCAGAATTGCTACTCGGTGGCGCTTTGGACGATCGTGGCTACTAATATCGTTTATGGGTCAAGTTCTGGTTTTGCGTTACCGCCGATACAGTCCACGTCTCGCGGAGTCATTTCCTTAGTACAACGGTATCGTGAGTCTGTTAGCACTCGTTGACGTTAAATTCTGTATAATCAAGAGACTCGGTCTGTTGGCACGACCTGAGGTACGTAAATAGTTCAGCACACTCTACTCTCTTACGTTTACCACACGGCTTCAACAAGCTGGACACCATTAACGACGCTTATATGCATTGAAGATTACATTTTTTTTAAATTTGTATATGTCTTTATGCATTTCCAAAGAAAAAGGGACTTACAAATTAAATTTATATGCCATTAGACATGTGGAAGTTCAGGGTGTCCAGGTGTTCCGTTCCGTAGTTTCTTCTATCTTGGTGTCGGACGTAGAAGTCCAAAAAAGTGTGCAACAAGCTTTGGCGCTTCGCTCAAACTATAGTATCCTCTCTGATGTTGGCACGACCTGAGGTACGTAAATAGTTCAGCACACTCTATTGTACTCTGGATGGTGTTGGTAATTTACGAATACACAACACAATCAGATACAATTTTGGCGTTACAGAGCTAGAGGGGATACCACCTAGGAATGACCGAAAAATAAATAAATAGGACTACATAAATAATAAATAGGCCTCAATAATATGATATCAATAGTTTTTGTTAGAGGAATTCAGAGCAATCCTGTACTTGGCGTAGTTTTTTACACGTAAGTGTTTTTTGGGGGATATCACAAGTTTTTGTTGTTCAATAGGAT
>NW_014333657.1:0-4278 GCF_000341935.2 Cephus cinctus | reverse complement strand
TAGGTGACAATTTTTAGAGATATGGGATTTCCAGATGCTCCTCTCCGTAGTTTTCTGTAACTAGGTGTCGGATGTGGAAGTCCAGGGTGTCCAGCTATTCCGCTCCGTAGTTTCCGGTGTCCAGGTGTTGCGTGTGGAAGTCTTCGAAAATGTTAAAAGCCATATAAATGTAATTTATAAATTGATTTTTCTTAGAAACACAAAAATATATATAAATTTGAAAGGAAAGTATATTCTTAAATGTAGAATGAAATTCATTTAGAAAGAAGTTGAGTCATTTAGGAATTTCGTAAGCTTTCTACCGTGATAATCATAGACGTGACACCAAATGATGACCATGTCTGAAGATATTGGAATTGGTGATTGCTTATTATCTCGGGAATAAACTTGCAATATCAAGAAGTTGTTGATTGCTATTTTGAGAGTGTATTTGTCGAACGCTTTTCTTTGCAGATAAAGCTATATAGAAAGTTATAGAAAGTGGTTGGAACAAGTAGTAATCTGATGACTGTGTGTCCGAAGAGTACGGTGCTATCCGAGGTCCGCGATTTTCAGTCGAGTTTCCGAAGCAATGTGAAGGCGAGTGCACATTGTTCTGGAGGATTTAAGCAGTTGCGTGTCCCGGATGGTTTCCTTGAATGTCGTTGGTTTGTTTCTGAAAGTAATCAACATATACGGAAGCTGTTAGCGTTTTCTTTGCAGAAAGTAGCCCGTAGTAGAGCGGATCTTTCGCATCTTACCAAACAGAAAGAGAACGCTTGTACGTATGAGGTTCAGCTTCAGCTGCATTGGCGGTTCTTCGTTGCGAGGAAGCCAGATAGCGTGCCGTACATCTTTGTTGTAAAGGATCTAGCTCTCATCATCAGTCACTAAATCTTCGAGAAACTTTTTGCGATGCGGCTAGAAGAGAAGTGATTCGTAGATGTCGACTATGACTTGATGATGAGTATCAGTTAGTCGACGTAGGACCCATAATGCTATAATCTTTCGACAGTTGAGATCGTGAAGTTGCGTCACGATGGTGCGACAGCAGCCAAATGTCGTTGCTAAATTGCGCATAGTTGCCGTTCGATTAACTTTAATGCTATTGCATGATTCGTTGTCGTTGACAGTGGATGGTTGTCACGATCGTTCGTTGTCTTGGAGACTTGTATCTCCTGAAGCGCACCAATTGAATCAGCGGTTGATCGTCTATCAGAAAACAGTGCCTTTGTGGAACGTATTGTGGATATTCGCTGTTTGCTGCGACCTCGAGAGAGAGATCTTATATCAGCGACATACTAAAATCGCAATAGCGTGCCTTTTAAAATCCAATACTCCCCCTCGATTTAAGGATGGTTCTTCTTAGGGATCGGGAAGTTAGACAAACCGAGGAGTTTCACACATTTCATGTGTTTTGGCCTGGATAGTCCCTTTGTAAAAATGTTCGCAGCCATCTCATCGGTTGAAGTATATTCGATTGTTATCTCGCCTCTCTGTATGACTTCATGCACGTAATGATGACGCACATCAATGTGCTTACTGTGATTGTGGAATACTGGGTTCTCAGCAAGTTTTCGTGCACTATTGTTGTCACAAAGAATTATGACTTCAGCCTTGTTGATGAAACCTAAGTTTTTCAGAAAATGCTTTAGGTAAGATGCTTCCTTTAATGCTTCTGATAATGCCATGTATTTGGCTTCTGTAGAAGATAGCGCCACTGTTCTACTTCCTTGCCTCCTACGAGGTCGGGCATCCACCGAGTATAAACGTGTATCGATGTACGATCCGGTGTACGATCTTTTGTCGATCATGCAATTTGTCCAACCCGCATCAGCGAAGCCTTCGAGTGGCTTCCCTGTTTTCTGGTATTTGAATCCCAAACTTTGAGTTCCTTGAAGGTAACGTAGGACTCGTTTTGCTACAGCCTAGTGAATCTTATTGTAGCAGCAGTTGAATTGACTCAAATAACTGATTGCGAATGCGATGTCGGGTCGAGTACACACTGCCAGATACATAAGGGATCCGACGAGCTCATGATAAGGGAGCTCATATTTGCTTGAATTCGATTCCTCCTCTACCTTCTCTAACTTAGTATCGGGATCCATCGGTGTCACCACAGATTTCGATTCGGAAATTGAAATCTCGTTATTCAGTTGGACGAATTCCATTCTGAGACAATACGTTATCGCTCCTAGGTCCTTTACGTTGAACAGATTCGATAGGTACCGGCAGAATTCCGTCATTTCGAAATCACGTCGTGAAGCAACGATGATATCATCAACGTATATTGCGATCAAAAGTAAATTTCTTCCTTCACCCTTGACGTATCCACATGGGTCTGATTCTGACTTCTTTGCGCAAAACTTGATGATTTCCCTGTCAATTTTTTCGTTCCAGCAGCGTCCTGCCTGCTTAAGATCGTACAGAGCTTTATTGAGCGAGCAAACTTTGTTGCCATTTTCAATTTCATCGAGTATTTGTGCCGCTTTACTTCCGAGACTGATTTTAGCGGTTTCCGTCGATACGATCCTCTCCAAAATATCAACAGCGTACTTTGGAATTTCCATGAAAACCTTTTTTTTGAGTTTTCTATTCAGGTACGCTGTGGTAATGTCGAATTGTTTAATGCGTATGTTATTTTCCGCAGTTAGAGCGGCAGTAGTTCTGATCGAACTAAATCGTGCCACAGGTGCGAATGTTTCATTAAAATCGACACCTGGCTGTTGGGAGAATCCCTTCGCTACAATGCGAGCCTTTCTCCGATCCAGTGTTCCACCGTATTTATATTCATTCCTAAGTACGACGCGGCTACCGATTACCTTGTGAGCTTTGGGTCTACCTGTGATGGTCCAGATATCGTTTTTGATGATTGACCTTAATTCCGATTCCATTGCGTGGTACCATTCCTGGGTGTGAGGCCCGTGTACAGCTGACTGGAGCGGTATCTCAGCGAGACATGAGAATTCCTCGACCTCATCGGTGCAGTTAGCTACGTGAAATTCCTTGGAGGTCTCCCCCTGTGACCCGTCGTTACTATTTTAAGTTTTCCTCGACCTCTTCGTGATAATTCCGGATTAGGGACTACTTGGTCAATAGCCTTGTCAATTTCATTTTGACCGTCGTCGTTTTAGTCATTTCCGCCGTGTGTTTCGTTTGGAGGGCCTACGTTTTTGCTGTTTCCGGAAGGTAAAACCACTTCTGTGTGTGTTGGGTCCTCTTCTTCCGTTAAAATTTCGTCAAAATTCTCAATTTTTAAAGATGCACTCGGCAGTCCACGATTTCGACTTTTTCCTTGTCGGAGATGACCTTAAAGTGTTGACCGGCGTTGTATTTGTAGGTTTTGCTTTCAGATAGTGTTGATCGTGCTTTCTTTGGAGTCTTGTAATTTTACTTGACCACTTATTCTTCATTGTTTCCTCTTTATTATCCTCAATTTTCCTTTCGACGTTATTTTCATTGTAATTTAAGTAATTGATACATCATTACTTGATACTCTGTTCACTATTGTTTGGTATCTTCTTAGGTTCCCTGAAAAGAATATATTATATAATCAATTCATAATTACATTAAGTAAAGAAATAGTTAAGAAAAATGACATAATTTACTTACGTAGTGGACGAATACTGAATGAAAAGCATTTAATGTCTAATCTTTATTATTGTTCAGTATTTATCTTCTGATGTTGGCTGTTTGTATTTGCTATAAAATGTTACGTCCGAACCAGAATGGAGGCCTAGACTGGTGCCTTTATCGAACTGTAATATACTATTACTTTGCCCTGTTTTGAGTCAATGCTTGCGGACTTTACTCGGGATTGGGCTATGCCTCTAATTACCAAGGGAAGGATGAATTGAACTGGATATTTGCTAGGATTGATTTGAAAGTTTCTAAACAAATGAAAACCATCACTAACTAAACAATTGAATTTAGGAAGTCTAACATTTCGGATAATTCAGCAAAAATTAAAGAGTTCCTTCACCAATAATAATTTGATTGTGCTTACCTTGATTCTGTTGCTTATGGTTATCGAAGATGTCTGCGGTGTGGAAGAGGTTGGTATTTGAAAGTTTCTAAACAAATGAAAACCATCACCAACTAAACAATTGAACCTAGGAAATCTAACATTTATGACAATTCAGCAAAAATTAAAGAGTTCCTTCACCAATAATAATTTGATTGTGCTTACCTTGATTCTGTTGCTTATGGTTATCGAAGATGTCTGCGGTGTGGAAGAGGTTGGTTGCAAGCAAATATATATATTGTGACGTATTTTTACGCGATCGACCTCACCGGAAA
>NW_014333656.1:25318-26113 GCF_000341935.2 Cephus cinctus | reverse complement strand
GTAAACGATATATATCTTTCTTTGTTGACCGGTAAAAGATTTACGGAACGTTCGAAGGAAGTAACTAGGGCCTTAATCAGAAAGTGCGAATCGTAGCCAGACAGGTTGTGAAAAACTATGGGAATAGTATGTGAATTTTTATAATTCAAATTGCAACCGGGTGCGCCGCACCGCGATACTTGCCTGTAAAGTGACAATGATCGTGATGCTTGACATCTTGCAATGTGAATGGTTTCTCACAAATGTGACAGATCCTTGCGGAATAAAATTGTTGCGTCTGTTCGAGACTCAGTGTTTCCATGGGTACAATACGTTTATGATAAATTTCTAAAGATCGTGCTAATTCCTGCAGTTCATCCATAAACCACTCGATACAATTATTTCCACGATTAATTTTGAATTGAGATGAAGACTCGTGGAAGGCGCACTTCAGGTAATATGCGATACTGTGTGGAACATGATTTTGGTACAGTATCGTGTTTGATGCTTTGGACGCATTTACAACTGGTTTCAACATACATTCGATATCAGCATAAATGACGAACGGTACACTTTCCTGATACTTGTAATTTTTGAACTTCAGCAATTTTTCCTCATCATTTGGCAAAATCACTCTACACTTATTTATATTCGCACAATCGAGTTTATGTTTTTCGAAAGAGTTTTCAGTTTGAAAATGGCACAAGCATCTATCGCACAGTCTAATATGACCGTTATGTTTTGAAATTTGAGAACTTAGCAGTCGAGATAAATTTCGGATCCAAGCAAAATGGTAAATTACACTTTTTTTCGAAA
>NW_014333656.1:22403-23733 GCF_000341935.2 Cephus cinctus | reverse complement strand
GAATCTTCCAGAAAACGCTTCAAGTCCTTGTGTCGCAAATTTGCTATCACTCCCGTTCTTATTCTCCCCTTGAAGGCTGATTCCAAGTCATCCCAACGTACTCTATCACTTCTTCTCTCTCTCACAGTTCCTTCACCCCTTTTTTGAAGGTGCTGTTTAAATTTTTCATTCAACGATTTTAGTATTCCAATGGTTGTCAGGATTTTGGTTTTCTCCCCGTTCGTAAGCGCAACGTTCCTCAGAATTTTGTTCAGAAGTCGAATATTTTGAGTACCAAACTTTGTCCACTTTGTAATTTCCACAATCGATGATTCTTTCTTGAGCAGTTTATATGCTTCTTCCATAATCTTAATCAATTTCTTACACTTTGCAGAATCCATTTTTCCCTCGTTAAAAACGTTTACAATAAAGTAAACTCGATGAGGTTTGAACGTCAATGATTGCTCTACATGATGAGCGGTCTTTTATACGTCTAATGCATGAGCTCCCCTCATCATTACCTATTTTAGATATAATAATAATATTAAAAGCGGTGCGAAAACTTGTGCATTAAAATCGACAACGGTTCTAATTGTCTATCCCTTCATTAATGCGTGTGTGTATGTGTGTGTCATTCCAAGAACATTATTCAGCTCGGCGGTGATATAAACAAATCGTCGGTAGCTCCTAACCATCAAAGACACATGCCGAACACCTAATCTAGCCTTTGTGTAACCCTATATTTTTTTTTCGGCTCGACAAAACCGTTGACCATCTAGCCCGAGATAATGTTAATGATACGTAGAAGGACTTCACGCGTTATTCATTAACCTAAACATTGGCACTCTATAAGAAGTATGGTGAGATTGCAGTTCACTTGACATTTACTACCATTGGAGTACGAAGTGCGAACAGTCAGTCGATCAAGTGCAACAGGGGTACACACAATTTTTACGTAAGTTCACTTTATCTTGGATATTGCATAAGTGAAGTGCAAATTTAAAATGGTTGAAATATGTTAACGTGAACATAAATTAAAAAATTGATTATCAATTAATTATAGAATGGAGTATAGACGAGGAATCAGAAATATTAGAATTTTCGTCCCAATTGAATGGATACAAAGGGCTCCCGAGGCCGCTATTAAGGAGGCTGTAGCCGTAGGGCTACTAATGTACAGACCTGAGATTCGTAATAACCTCACTGTGTTTGCAGAATTAGTGGGAGTTACAACTAAACTCGTTGTAAGAAATAACGAGTATTGGTTCCTGCGATTAAGTGATGTGAATGATACGTATAAGAAAACATTTGTTTCTCATTTCAAAAGTATTAGAAAAATCAATCTATATAT
>NW_014333656.1:18076-21443 GCF_000341935.2 Cephus cinctus | reverse complement strand
TCTGCCGTAAAACCCCTGACGCCTGACGTAAAATCCCTGACACCTGACGTAAAGCTAGGGCCCCCTGCCGATGACGTCAGCCGATGAAGGGGTCGGCGCCGTCGACTACTGCGCGCGCAGCACCCTCTTCAAAGACAAAAATTTCGGAGCCGTCGGTAAGCAGAAATCTTTCATACGGGGTCCAATCACCCTAACTTACCATACACACACAGGGGGCGCCATCGTCGCTCACCTAGGGGGCGCCAACGTCGCTCACCCAGGGGGCGCCAACGTCACTCACCAAGGGGGCACCACGTCCCAACTTAGCACGGATGAGAACCCACAGGTCGGTAATATGTCGGTGCAGGAATCTGTATCCAGAACTCTCCTTGTATAACTACTAATAATATTTATCAAAGAGCGCGATAACCCTTAAAAAAAAATGACACCGTTTATACTTACTATCTTTAGCCACCGCCTCGTCCGTCTCGCCTGCCGCCTCGACCCCTGGCCCGATAGGGTCCTTGATTTGCCAATTTTCGTAGCATGCGGCACAGAAACGCCTCCGCATAATTTTGCCTCGCCCGTCTTCCCGCACGATTCCCGCGTCGTTGATAATTTCCTGTAAAATTAAAAATTAAAATACATTACGTTTCCCCAACAAGTAATTTACAAAATTTTATTTCACAAGCACTGCGTTGACTGAGCATGACCTGGATCGTGCCTAGATGACAGTAGTGTTCGTGAAGTAAAATTTTCCCAGTGGCTTTTCACTTGATGCTGCGTTTAATTTCACCCATCAATGGATTTTAGTTGTCCACGTAAAAAAAAAGTAACAATTGGACAACTAAAATCTATTGACTGATGAAATTAAAAGCAGCATCAAATAAAAAAATCACTTGTATTAAGAAAATTAAGATTTTTTACTTACGTGCTTCGTTCGCTTCACGGTTCTCATTTATTGCCGGCAACCGCACCTGCCCGCTAGGCTGTTGTGGCCCTGGCCCTGGCTGTGCCACTGGTGTTCGTGGTTGTGTCGGCTGCGCGGGATCCTCCCTCTCCCCCGCCGCCGAGGCTTCGTCCGCTTCACGGTTGCTTCTTGCCGGCAACCGCACCTGCCCGCTAGCCTGTTGTGGCCCTTGCCCTGGCTGTGCCACTGGTGGTCGTGCTTGTGCCGGCTGCGCGAGATCCTCCCTCTCCCCCGCCGCCGAATCGACAAATATTGCTTCCATATCCATCTGAAATATAAAAAATACACATGAATTAATCGTTATAAAAAAAAACATATCCGCTTCACGGTTGCTTCTTGCCGGCAACCGCACCTGCCCGCTAGCCTGTTGTGGCCCTTGCCCTGGCTGTGCCACTGGTGGTCGTGCTTGTGCCGGCTGCGCGAGATCCTCCCTCTCCCCCGCCGCCGAATCGACAAATATTGCTTCCATATCCATCTGAAATATAAAAAATACACATGAATTAATCGTTATAAAAAAAACATGCTTAAGAGCCGCAGTAGAATCTCGACGCCAAGTAATTTTGTGTCGTCGGACGACGTTTACTTGATTGAGACTCTACTGCTCCTTTTATTTACCGCGACGTCGGCTTTAAATGTAATTGTAATTACTTACCTCGAAATCGTTGTCATTCTCGTTGGCCATTTTTTTCTTCGTAGTGATGAAAAACAAAGAAGACGAAGAAGGAAGAAATATAGATCTTTTTTTGTCTTCGATCTGTTTTTCAAAGACAGAAGAACTTTTGTGTTTTTACAAAAAAATTTAAATTTAAATTTAAATTTAAATTTATTTTAAATTTAAACATTAAAAAAGCTCTACCCACATCTTCGGTGAAAGTCAACGATCATAATTATAAAGTTACGAGCGTAATATTTCATCATGATGACGATGAAAATAAGGATATACGTTATACAACGATGGTGCGAGGCAAAGGCACTGCTTGGATATTCGTCGACGATTCAACAGTTGAACAGCGTAATTGGCCTCGCAATTCTAAAGATGCGTATTTATTATGTTTAGAACGAGATAGCGCAAATTGTAGAAAAAGAGTTTGAATATTCTTTCTTCATCTGTATAGTATACAATGCTGGCATAATGAGATAACGTTGCGTAAAATTCTTTTACGCGTCTCTAGATTTTATAATCCTAGCGCCTATAACCAGGCTGCTCAAGCGTCTTAGCTGCTATCTCATCAAATGTTATTTTTAACCCTAGTTTCAATTAATCCTCGTAACCCGTGCTCAACACCAGCACTTACTTCTTGATCGAGAAAAAAAATTGTTAACGATTTATAGAAATTTCGATTAATTTTTTTGTTGTCAGCTGTTTCAAATATTAGACGAAGTATTTTGTAAAATTTTTACCGCAATCTGTGTCTCTTGTTATACATTTAGTAGTGTCTACTCATCTTTATTTTTACTGTTTACTGTGAATTAACTTTTTTAATCATCACTGAGATATATGTAGAATGAGTTTGTTTAATTTTTTCATGATGTTCTTACTTTCAAAAAGATATCAAATAACACCAAAAATGTTTTTTCAAAACAAAACGGTTACGCCAAGTATTAAAAGTGTAGCCATTTCATAAAAAATAAATCCTGGCTAAAAAAAAAAACAAGCAAAAATATTAAATCATATCCAATAAATTAGCCAAGCAAAAATCCTGTGGTGTACTGGTATGTGTGAGGCACGGCCCGGCGAGAGGGCACAACAACGACAACAAGCGCAACGACGTCAGTCGTTGAATTCGAAGCTCAAACACACACGGTCTCCGTCAATGATAAATCGGAAGAAATTTTGGAAAAAAAAAAGCCTGTGGTGTACTGGTATGTGTGAGGAACGGCCCGGCGAGAGGGCACGACAAATGTAAGAGCGTGCGAACGAGTCAGTCATTGAATTCGAGGCTCAAGCACACACGGTCTCCGTCAATGATAAATCGGAGGAAATAAAGGCTTTTGGTTGTGGTCAAGGGAGCCGATTTGTTCACAGGTTTCTTAAGACCTTTCCCGTACATTACAATCTCCTAGGTCGTTGCTTAATAGACGTACATGTTTCTCTACAAAAAAACTTGGTGTGAAGTAAGGACGGGAGAAAGCAATTTCTCAGTATATACGTATATCCGGAAAATGTCGGCTTATCCGGTATTGCATATTTTATTTTATGTAACTCATGCATGAAAAACACTACTTTTCGTGCCTCCGAAGTGTGGCGAAAGTGGCGCTTTATAACTATGGATACGATAAAAATGCTGCGCATGCGCAAATCGGCCCAATTTTACATTATCTCACTAGTGCTTTCTTCTCGCACTAGTGCGATAAAGTAACCTTTGTTCTCGCGCGCTGTCATAAAATGCATTTACTTTGGAAGCCTTCCTTGCTCTC
>NW_014333656.1:14787-17874 GCF_000341935.2 Cephus cinctus | reverse complement strand
CCGTCCTTACTTCAATGGACCATATATTGGAGCTAGTCGCTGGCACACCAAGTTTTTTGTAGAGAAACATGTACGTCTATTAAGCAACGACCTAGGAGATTGTAATGTACGGGAAAGGTCTTAAGAAACCTGCGAACAAATCGGCTCCCTTGACCACAACCAAAATTTTTCCAAAATTTCGTCCGATTTATCATTGACGGAGACCGTGTGTGCTTGAGCCTCGAATTCAACGACTGACTCGTTCGCACGCTCTTACATTTGTCGTGCCCTCTCGCCGGGCCGTGCCTCACACATACCAGTACACCACAGGATTTTTGCTTGGCTAATTTATTGGATTTGATTTAATATTTTTGCTTGTTTTTTTAGCAAGGATTTATTTTTTATGAAATGGCTACACTTTTAATACTTGGCGTAACCGTTTTGTTTTGAAAAAACATTTTTGGTGTTTTTAATAATAATATACAGATGAGTACATGTAAAATGTGATTTGACTTATGTGAAGTCTTCACGTATGCGCGCTAGGTGCAGTTTATGGAATTCCCTAGATAAAATTTCTTTCATTATTTACGATTAAAGAATCAATTATTTTATATCATCAATGACATATAAAGTACCTACGAACGACCTACAAACGATTTTATATGAGCAAAACACGATTAGTTTATAAAATATTTGAATGAGGGGCTAACCTAAAGAAAAATTCCCTAGAAAATTAATTTTAATATTATAAATAAATGATGGACTATCAAACGTCGTGGATACAATATCAAACACCTACAAACGACCTACAAACTGCTGCAAGAAGAATTATTGAAATCCGTTATAGATGAGGGGCTAACTACGTGGAGCGAATGCTGTGTGGGGAGTCAGAGCGCAGTGCGCTCCATGACTCATAGGGGACAGTGGTGGGGGTTTGTTGTGACGGCCAGGGATGGCCTGTAACTACTCACGGTATTATATCAACTGGACTCCGAGCAAGAGAAAAAAATCAATAGCTACGGGAGTGCTAAATTCGACGATACCCAAGCTCGTTACGAGTTCTTCGAAAAGGAATGTTTTGCGGTCATCTGGGCTATTAAAAGATACCAATCCTATTTAGGAGCCCAGCGGTTTACCATCCTGATCAACCTCAAAGCTCTCGCCTGGCTCGAACAGCTAAACGATGAAAAATTCAAATTAAGCCAATGGGCCTTACTATTGAATAATCAGAGATTCACAGCTGTTGTACGGGGAAACAAGATAATAAGCTTCCCAAAGCCCTGTCGCAGCACCCATCGGGGGGTCTAGTAGTCGAACTTCAAGTAAGCGAGCGCCTACTCCATCCAGGACGCCCTCCCCCTGCAACGTCCAACACGCCGGAAGTCTTTCGCATCATATCCGAGGGTGTTATCAACGAAGTCCTGCGGGTGCAACAACGGGACAACAACCTCTCCAAAATCAGTCAAACTCTGGACGACCCAGCTCACCAGGAGTATCGTCTATTCAACACTGGAATTTGGAAAACGATCCAACAAGCTTGGAGACTGGTGCTCCCATCTGAGACCAAATTTTGGGTGCTCTACGAGTTCCACGATGCAGCGCTAGCAGGGCATCCAGGAGTCGATGAAATATTGAGAGCCATACAGCTGCATTACACGTGGCCGCATATGCAATGAGATATACGCCAATATGTTAGGGAGTGCTACCTTTGTAGTTTCATAAAATCTACAAGGCCCTGAAAAATGACGTCATTCATCCTCACCGCCCGGACGGACCCTGGGTAACGATCGCAGTCTATTTCATGGGACCTTATCCTCGCTCTATCAAGGGAAAGCGATTTCTACTGGTAGTCACCGATCTCTTTATCAGATGGGTTCTTCCGCTGGAAGCCCTGTAAGCCCTTCCGGTCGGTACTTCCGATGCCTCCGCAGTCATACGCACCATGGAAGGAGAGGTCTTTCCCCGATGGGGCTACCCCAATACCAACCTCTCAGATAAAGGTCCTCAATTCTGTGCAAAGAAGTGGGTAGCAGCTCTTGCCCATTGGCAAATACATCATTGGACCACGCTCATCTACCATCCACGCGAATTAAGTTGTTCGATGTGAATTTATACTTTCTAAAAAGATTACAAAAATAACCTAATTCTAAATGATTATTAATATGAGTGATGCTGCTCGATTCAGCTGTTAATTCTCACTGACTTCCTCTCGATCGTTCCGTATAAAGACACCTCGGTTTCCGGTGTCCGATGTCTCTGTATCTTATCGGTAAGCCTCCTGTAGTCATCATAACTTCTCCCGTCGAAGTTCGGAAAACGATACCATTCGTCTTGCCGTGGGCGTTTGGTTGGTATCTCTGTTATCAGTGCCTTTTCTTTTCAGATGGTTTTTGAAATAATAGATTACAACTAATCCTATTACAGCAAGCATTGTGAAGTTGGTGTTACGATCGCTCTCTAAATACGCAGAATATGGTTAAGTTCTTACGTTCAATATTCAAAAGATTTCGTGAATGCTGATATAGAAAAGGTAGTTAGGATGGTTCGTTCGTCAGATTTGCCGGTGCTAAACGGTACGTCCACGCGTTATGTCAATTCTTTCAGCAGATAAGATTCGGTAGAAATAGGAAATAGGTTCCAGAGGGTACCTTATACGCGGTACGCGGTGGATTGTTCTTTGAGTCTGATATGATATCCTGATTAATGAAACTAGAACGAATTTTAACTGAACGAATTGATTGATTCTTTGCTCGGGTATTCTTTATCCGTTTTATGTAAGTTAGATATTCTGGGTATGAATGAATTATTGTGTGTACCTGATTGTATGTGATTGCACTCATAGGCTTACCCAACGATTTCTAGGAAATTCAACTGTTTCCTTTTATTGCTTTCCTTGGAAGTATGAAGATTCAATGAGGTGGTTTAGATGGACCCTCAGTCCAGATGAGATTGTAATCAGGGTTTTGTAAATGATAGTGATGATGATGGTTCACAAAACTTGCAGATTAGAGTCACCAGGTATGCTTCACTTTTGGATAACTTCGAAGAACTGAATTGAAGAGAATATAAGTTCTTAGAACTCTAGACTTCGACTCTAACTTTGACTTT
>NW_014333656.1:11459-14768 GCF_000341935.2 Cephus cinctus | reverse complement strand
CGTCTTGATGTACTTCACAACGCCACACTGCTCCACTGGTCAAGAACTAGAACTCCGACTGAAAAACTGACTTTTTAGGCTCTCCAACCCCTTTTAAAGACTTCTTTTCTTATCCCTTCCATTACTTCTCATGAATTTGATTGGTCTTTAATTCCCTTTCTCATTGATCATTTAACAAATGAGAGTACTAACAATTATCTATCTGTTGTTGCATACCTGAGTCGTCCAATTCTGTACCTGAAACCTCGCGAGTACTGCTAGTCTCGAGGAGCTTCAGGTTTATCTTTTATTTCAAGACATAATAAAGAATTGGTATGACAAATTCCTTAAGAACATAATACCTGATAGAAATAATAAGCGTAACATTTTTCCGGTCAAATAAGTGATAACGTAATTAAAGATTCCAATAATATAACGGAATATAAAACTAGACAAAAGTATAAACTTATAAGTATAAATCAAGTAAGTATAAATCCAGTTCCAGTTGGAGTTCTAGCTCCTGTTCAGCGGTAGAAGTGTGAAGTTGTGAAGTACATCAGAAGTCTTATAAAAGAAGTGCAAAGTCAAAGTTAGAGTCGAAGTCTAGAGTTCTAAGAACTTATATTCTCTTCAATTCAGTTCTTCGAAGTTATCCAAAAGTGAAGCATACCTGGTGACTCTAATCTGCAAGTTTTGTGAACCATCATCATCACTATCATTTACAAAACCCTGATTACAATCTCATCTGGACTGAGGGTCCATCCAAACCACCTCATTGAATCTTCATACTTCCAAGGAAAGCAATAAAAGGAACCAGTTGAATTTCCTAGAAATCGTTGGGTAAGCCTATGAGTGCAATCACATACAATCAGGTACACACAATAATTCATTCATACCCAGAATATCTAACTTACATAAAACGGAATAAGAATACCCGAGCAAAGAATCAAACAATTCGTTCAGTTAAAATTCGTTCTAGTTTCGTTAATCAGGATATCATATCAGACTCAAAGAACAATCATCCTCGTATCGATCAAGGTATCCTTTGGAACCTATTTCCTATTCCTACCGAATCTTATCTGCTGAAACAATTGACATAACGCGTGGACGTACCGTTTAGCACCGGCAAATCTGACCAACGAACCATCCTAACTACCTTTTTCTAAATCAGCATTCACAAAATCTCTTGAATATTGAACGTAAGAACTTAACCGTATTCTGCGTATTTGGAGAGCGATCGTAACAATATAATATACTACCTTTCAGAGAAGATAAGCATTTAACGCTTTAAGATAGGTTAGGTCAGTATTTGTGAAAGGGATCTCGAGTGGTATGTATTATGTCTTCATGCAGAGTAAGATATGATATGGAACGGGTATTTGCTGCAACCCACATTATCTTTATTTTGAAACATTGGTTGTTTTTGTCTAAAGAATTTTAAACATCTTTCTAAAAGATGATTTGTCAAAAGGGTTGTGACGTTGCATCCTCTCTACTAAATTTCTAAGGGACCATTGTCTCTTGGTCCACGAATTTGTTCGAGTGCTCATTTAACCGTGAACTGTGACCGCGGGATTATTTCAAAGCCAAAGTAAAATAAAGAAAAGAGAAGAAAAGATGGAAGGAACTAATATGAACACAGTAAGTACCCTTTAATTATTTAATCTAGTGTGAAAGTGGTGTTCTACAGTGATGTTCTGTTTTTATTAATCTTGAGAATAATTTTGATATGATTTTTCTTCTTTCTGTTATATAGTGTCTGAATGAATTGGGAAACATTAGAATACCGGCAACATGGGCTAATCAGAATCCTGTCCGCCTGGTGAGGTTGCTCGTCAATCTCAAGGAAGCGAAAAAACACGGCCCCGATTACGTTTTCCTCTCCGATGTTGATGGGAAGCGCTACACTTTAATTCCCACATTTGAAATAAGAGAAGTTGAGGAACGAACAAGACCCTTTACTTCCATTGGCCGGCCCTCATGTTTCTTCCGAGGCTCTGATACATCCGGGGAAGCCGGGCTCCAAATAGACCCCTTTAATAATTTGATAAGGTTTAGATATTTTATAACAACCTATAATAACCTTTTATAATAACTCCTTTTCTTAAATAAAACATTGTAACGTATTTCCTTAACTTGACCCGACACCGATAGCAAGACATCCGGGAACGACTATCTGCGAGTTGGGGTGGAACAGGCCCAACTCCACCAAGAACGTCTACCGTAACCTCTCCAGTCTATCCAACCTATGCTATCATCTTCTTCGTATTTCTTGATTTCAGCGTTATCTTCCCTGAAGAGTCGGTGCAAGAAAAATAAGTCGAGAGGTGAATCATTATATTCTTCCCACCACAAATGCTCAAGATTTTGTCGTAAAAGTATACGTTGTACTTGAATTTTTAATCGTTTCTCCAGATCCTCAAGGATTATTAACTCCGTTCGTAGATTATACATTTGATCTTGTACGTGAATTAAGGCTTCTAGATAAAGTTCATCCAGTTGTTCTCTAAATTCGATTTCACTTCTGTAAGTCCCCATTGTTCCTGTGTAACCTGGTAAGAGAAATGGTTATGTAATTTGATATTATCATTTTATTCATTTGCCCGATGGGCAATTTTGATTCAATTAGGATGAACTCTTTTTGTTCTAGTTCGTGATGTTTTCAGTTTGATATTCCCGTTTTCCAAAACTTCCAGAATTTCATACGGTCCTGAATATTGATCATCATATTTTCCTATAACATTTCCTTTAAGCAAGTATACGAATTGACCTTGATTAAATTCTCTAGGATTTAATTTTCGATCATAGTATTTCTTGGATCTTTGTTTAGCGTTTTGTAAATTTTCCCTAGCGCGTTGTCGAGTGTTGTCTAGATCATCCATTAAGCTTTCTAGGTGATCATCATAGGTTCTTTCAGCTAATTCACACGCGAAGCTTGATGGTATACGTGCTGTTCTACCGTATATTAACTCGTGCGGAGTGTATCCTGTTCCTTCGTGATAACTAGTGTTATATGAAAACATTGCCATCTCCAACCACTGGTCCCAGTCGTCTTTGCCTGTTGTATAATGTTTCAGATAATCTGCTAGGACGTGGTGTGAGCGTTCAAGTGATCCATTGGATTGTGGTCGGAAGGCAGTGGTTCGCAGTTGTTTGATTTGAAATCGTTTAGCAAATTCTCTCATAAAAGAACTGATGAAACTGCGACCCTGATCCGTTAAAATTGTTTGAGGGGTACCGAATTGGCAAATAAAATTTTTAGTAAATGCCTCAGCTATTGTACTAGAATCCATTTCACCTATCGGCACAGCGATCGTTTAGCAAATTCTC
>NW_014333656.1:10342-10641 GCF_000341935.2 Cephus cinctus | reverse complement strand
AAGATTTCATTATTTCCTTAATTTGATCCCATTTCAATAATCCAATTTTATGTTCCCTAGGGACATTAATTGTACTAATCTTATGAGATTCGATTCGATGCATTAAATCCTTAAATAATTTTTGAATTTCTTCTGACGTAGCATGAACATGAGAGAGCACCATAATAAAGTGAAGATTTCCTCTTGATTGATGCTCATAGACTTCTCTTGCCTTAAGTGGTCCTTTAAACAGTCTACCATCTTCAGCTAAAGGGTCACCTCCATTCCCTATAGGTTTTCCTGACTTGTCTACGAAATAT
>NW_014333656.1:9252-10153 GCF_000341935.2 Cephus cinctus | reverse complement strand
ATTCCTGGTTAGAATTCCTTGTCTCATCCTCATTCCCCTCTAAAGGTTGATGAACGAGCGCGGTTGTTACACCTGTGTCTGAATACTCATCAGATTCTCCGTAATGAATAGGAATTGAAAGGTCTCTGTGAGATTGTATTGATGAACTTGAATCGGATTTATACTCTTCGATGGCATCTTCTGCCCCTAAGGGTAGAAGTTGAGCTTGTTCTGTTTCAACTGGATTTCTCGATAATGCGTCCGCATTGAGATTAATCTTTCCGTTTTTGTAATGCATCTCATAATCGCACTCGGCTAGTTTAAACTTCCATCCGATTATTCGTGATGTAGGGTCAGCGAACTTATGAAGCCACGTAAGCGGCCTATGATCAGTCACTGACGTAAACTTTCGTCCATATAAATAGGGTCGGAAGTGTTTGACGGCATAAATGATGGCTAACATCTCTTTTTCTATCACTGAATAATTTTTTTCAGCTTGATTGAGAACGCGAGAGCTATATGCAACTGGTAAATCACTCCCTATTGGACTTTGACTGAGTACAGCGCCTATCACATAATTAGAGTCGTCTGTTGTTAACACGAATGGTTTACTAAAATCTGGAAATTGAAGAATTGGATTTTTGCAAAGTGTTTCCCTTAAGGTATTAAAAGCTTTTTGTTGCTCTTCTTTCCACAAAAATGGGACATTTTTCTTCAAAAGACTTGTCATCGGACTCGCAGTTTTTGAAAAATCTTTAATAAATCTTCGATAATAACCTGCTAAGCCCAAAAATTGTTTAACATTTTTCTGATTCCGTGGAACTGGGAATTTCCGTACTGCTTCTATCTTTTTTGGATCTGGTTTGACTCCATTTTCGCCAATAATGTGCCCTAGATAGGCAACTTCTTTACGTAAAAACTC
>NW_014333656.1:5339-8395 GCF_000341935.2 Cephus cinctus | reverse complement strand
AGTATGAATGCAATGGCGTAACTTACTCGTGGCCCCTAAGGGTTCACCTGGTAAATGAAAGTTTCCGCTATGCTTTTTGATTAACTTTATTACCGAATCCATTTCCTCATGATTTAGGTGATCAAGTCGTAAGAGCTCAAGGAGTCGAGAATTTCTGTTTTCTGGTGAAATATTAACATCATTGATACTATGGAGTTGATAAAAGTTATGTGTTTCAGTACCAGATTTCGTACCAGATTTATCAGCAATTTTAGCAACATCGGCATAGGAAGGTTTATCCTCAAATTCTTGTAATTTGACCCAAGGTTTTTCTATAACCACTTCTTCCTCTGATGCATCCATAGCAAAAATATGTCCGATCCCTTCACGATTGGTTACTACAGCTTCTCCTAAGTATACGTTATTGCCCACATCTAGACGAGGCATATACCCTGTGATTACTTCAGTATTTATGACATTGACAGGAATTTGAATTTTAGTTCTTGCCGGAAGTATAATCGAACTTGCTGGTTCAAAGGGAATAGTGTGGTCATCAAAATTCAAACATCGCTCTTTGACTCGGGCTGGGTTACCGAGGTGGATGGTTGCAATTCTTCCTTTGATTTTGCTGTCACTGGGCGTATTCCATGTATCTTCTGACTTTCGCCCGATTGTCGAAGATTCGACCCGTTTCCCGAATTGTTCCCAAAGCCCACATTTTCCCTCTTAAATGAATTATTATAGGCTCTTTTACGACATTCATCGATTGTATGACCAATATTTTTGCAATAACGACAAACTATAGGTCCGGAATTAGAATTTGAAACAGATGAATTTCTGGAATTAGGATTTTGTCAATTCTGATCGGCTAATAAACGTTTTCGTTTAAAACAATTCTCAATTGCATGTCCGCTTCGCTTACAAAATGAACATTCTATGCCACTTGTTTGGACTGAATTTATGTTAGAATTTTTCGCCTTGATTGGTTTATTACTTGTTGCCGAATTCTGAATCCCATCCTGCAAGGATGTGTAGAATTGATTTTCCTGATCTGCAATTACTGCGGCTTCTAAAGCGTCCGAAAGGTTGCTTAGTAATTTAACTGAGTCCATTCTAGAAACTATTTCCGGTTTCAGTCCTCGAATAAATGACAATACCCAATCTCTATCCAAGTCTCTCTTAAGTTTGACCTCGTCAACTACGCCTCCTTCTGTCTTAGTCCTTTTACGAAGGGCTTCTGCTAGATTTTCTAGGCAAGTACGAAATCGACAGATGTATGATACCAGAGGTTCATCCCTTTTTTGGTGCATAGTTCCCATTTCACCTTGGAAATAGAATAAAATCTAACTTTGACTTTGCACTTCTTTTATAAGACTTCTGATGTACTTCACAACTTCACACTTCTACCTCAGAACAGGAGCTAGAACTCCAACTGGAACTCTGACTGGCACTCGAACTCTGACTTTTTGGGCTCTTCAACCCCTTTTAATGACTTTGATTCTTATCCCTTCCATTACTTCTCATGAATCTGATTGGTCTTTAATTCCCTTTCTCAATGATCATTTAACAAATCAGAGTACTAACAATTATCTGTCTGTTGTTGCATACCTGAGTCTTCCAATTCTGTACCTGAAACCTCGCGAGTACTGCTAGTCTCGAGGAGCTTCAGGTTTATCTTTTATTTCAAGACATAATAAAGGATTGGTATGACAAATTCCTTAAGAACATAATACCTGATAGAAATAATAAGCGTAACATTTTTCCGGTCAAATAAGTGATAACGTAATTAAAGATTCCAATAATATAACGGAATATAAAACAAGGCAAAAGTATAAACTTATAAGTATAAATCAATAAAATTAATTATATCAAACGATTAATCGACATATGTGTGTGTATAATGTCTGTATAGGTTAGGGTATAAAAATAATAATATGGTTGGCCATGGGTATAAGTGGCTGTGTATATGTATGGGTTAACTAATATCGTATATTGGAGGGCTGAGACGTAACACTATGCTACCTACTGTTCCTAAATATCCGAAAGTGCCGTGGAGGGGGGGAATTCTTGTATGCCAGCCTATGGCTACAGGCTTCTCCCCCGTCCTTTCCGTATATTCCCCAGTCGCCCGGCTATGGCCGTCTGGCTGCCGCAATAAGAGCGGGAATACGGCGCGCCACCGCTAGGTGGTCACCGCCCTCGGCCTGGCCCGCACGCATAGGTGCCCCGAGCCGAGATATCATTGGGAAAAAAAAACAATTTTGGACTCTACGAACAATAAAGAATACCTACATACTATCCTAGAGGATCACCTGTGTCTTTTAATCCTTCGAGACTTTCTCACTCGCTCAGAACCCTCGACAGCGGCGGACTTTCTCGCTCGCTCCGACCCATTAGCAGCGGCGGACTTCCTCGCTTGTTTCGGACCCTCGACAGCGGCAGACATTCTCGCTCGCTTCAAACCATCGGCAGCGGCAGACACACCACACCCACCTCTTCCACGTTTGTACTGCTCCGGCCTTTCGAAGATAGCCCCCTCTTTTGGGTGGTATCAATATGTTATTGCATATATGTGTTTCATGTCATTCTCCCCGTTTGTTCTTCGGTTTGGTCAATTCTTATGTTATAGTATGTGGTTTGTCTTCTTGGTCTCTGTTTCTTACGTTTGTGTTCTCTGTTCGTGTGCCTTGTTCTTCGTTTCGTCTTCTATGTACTGTCTGTATTACTTCCTATTTCGTCGATCTTTCTAATGTTGTATTTAATTCCTCAATGTTCATGTCTATCAGTGACGCATTACCTTTTACTTTTTGGATATTTAGTTCTGCATCTTCTCCTCTTAATACGCATATTGGTGAGCGAGATCCGAAGTTCATGTTTTAGGTATGGGTTGTACGTCTGTTCGTTTACTCTATTTTACCTGTCACTTTTGTCTCCTTCGTCTCGTTTATTCGCTTCCGTTATGCCACATTTTCCGTTTCCATAACTTTTATTATCCTAATTTTTCTCTCGGAGTTATGTGTTGGGTGAGTGTTATGTGTGTGTGGGTTTGTGCGTTGGGCACCAATTGTAAGAAATTG
>NW_014333656.1:0-4870 GCF_000341935.2 Cephus cinctus | reverse complement strand
GGGGTATGAAATGACGGGACACGTAGAGTTTTCTTAGATTAAACGGTTTCTTCTTACATGCTATATACAACTCCTAATCGCGCACGCCTTAATATAGGGGCGAACAGGTAAGGGGATGTGTGGGAGTGGGTGAGAGTACTTGTCCGTTTGTCTGTCGTTTTCGTTGCGGCCGTAAAGGTTGAGTACGAACGAGTGATGGTTGGTATGGTTTTCGTCTCTCCTTCCTTCTTGTTCTCTTTATATCTCTCTCTCTCTCTCTCTCTCTTTCTGTCATGACTGACTCTCAGACGATTCTATTAAATCAATATATTAGAGAAACGCTTGCTGAGCTAGCACCACTGCGTTCCTTCTCACCTCGTCATGCTCCTGCTCTATGGATGAGCAATGAAATTAAAATTTCTATTAGGGAAAGAAATAAGATCCACAGACGGTATTTGAGATCTCGTTAGGATGCTCACTGGAGTCAATATTGTGCCCTTAGAAACAAGAAATTAGCTCTTATAAGGTCAACTAAGGACAAGTATAATCGTACCTTACTCTCCGAGTTTCGGGATCCAAAAACTATCTGGAGGAAACTTGCGCAAGCTTGGAATCGTTGGTTCTAAAAAATATGGTCGGAAGCTGGCCTGGTCTATTAAGGATATAAATCGTCACTTTGCTTCTGCATATCATGTTCACGATGAGCTCGCTAAAGTGTATTCTACTTCACTTCAATCTGATGGTTTCTGTGAAGACAATTTTTACTTTAAGCATATCCAACCTTTGGATCTTGTGTCCGCCATAAGCGATAAGAGTTTAAATGTACTGGGACCGGATCACCTACCTATCCTACTTGATCTGTAAAACCGCTCCCTGATGACCTCAACATTTCCGGAAGTGTGGAAGCAGTCCTACATATGTCCCGTTCCTAAAGGGCGTTGTGTACAATCTCAAATTGCTGAACTGCGACCCATATCGCTGATTTGTAGTCTCTCGAAACCCTTTGAGAAAATAGTGTGTAGGCAAATGGCAGATTATCTTGAATAACACGGAGGTTATGATCCGCAACAATTTGATTATCGATCTGGTTTGAGCACAGAAAAAGCTTTAATTAAAGTTGTTGATGACATTCGTTTTGCCGTAGATGAACGTATGATAACCTTAATTGTTTTCTTTGACCTTACAAAGGCTCTTGACTCAATTTGTCATGGAAAGCTTCTTGATTACATGCGATCTGCAGGTTTCTCTGCACCAGTTCGAATATGGTTTGCTTCCTATCTAAAGGATCGAACACAAGCTGTAATTGACTCAGATGGTACCTCGTCCTCTTTCCTACCGGTCACCTCTGCTGTCCCCCAGGGTTCGGTCCTAGGTCCTCTCTTGTTTGCGTTGTATCTGAAAAATTTGCAACACGCTATTTTGAATTGTACGTACTCTATTTATGCGGATGATCTGTTGATCTACTTACATTGTAAACCCTCTGACCTTGATAATGCCATCGCTCTGGTGCAGCAGGACATAAATGAAATATGTAATTGGACTAAACGTAATTGTTTGAGTCTCAATACCTCTAAGACACACTGCATGATTATAGGCTCACCGAGGTATTTAAATGTATTAAGTATGGATTCTTTACCCTGTTTACGATTAGAAGATACACCGATTTCCTTCGTATCCTCGGCGAAATGTCTTGGAGTCTTATTTGACAACCCTCTCACTTGGAATGGTCAAGTTCTCGATGTCTGCAAGCGTATGAATAAGACACTCTATACTCTAAAAACAAATAGATCTGTGTTGACCACTGATATCAGGAGATCACTTGTGTAACGTTCCACCCTTATAGCCCGCTATCCTGTATCCTTTTTCCTTCCTAATTATCCATTCTCGATGATTGATACGTCAAGAGCCCCACATAAGAGTGCATAGCGCACTGTGGACGTGCATAACAGTATCTGAGAAAACTCCTCAAATCCTAGAATTCCTCACGAATCCTCTCGACCTCTCACAGCGACGCCGATAAAGGAAAGCGAATATAGGACTTTTAAATCTCTAATATTGCGTAACTCCCTTGAAACTAGTCACAGGAACAGTCATGAGGAAATAATATTAAAAATTATTACCTTTAATATTCTTAGAATCCGTAATACAGTCGACCGACTGAAATCAAAACAAACAAGTGCCCAGACGCTATAAGCCGGCACGCGTCGAACACAATAGAAATACCAGAAAGCCAGTACTTGAAGAAACAGCTAATCCAATTAGTCAAATCAAATAATCGAATCATATAATAAATCAAAATATTGAATCTAAAAAGCGAGGTTAACGCCTCGGGAGGAAAAAAACGTTATCCCCACTCGATTTAACGTATGCCTCTCGAGGATATAAGTAGCAGCTTCCTCGATAGAAAAACTGACTTGTGTCTTTCTAGACTAGTCAACCAGACCTTTGTACACCACAAGACGACAAGAAGCAGTAAAAATTGTAGAAAGTTCAATTGTTAAGAAACCTGCACTTCTTAAAGAGTTCCTGCAGCAAAGTCATAGTGCCCGCGCTGTCAGCAACTATCCAGAATCCACATCACCAAACACCCTTCCAAAGTGAAGATACGGCGAACGGAGATCATTGTGATCATTTGTGGGTTCTGAATCTTTACTACACTCATTGCCAGCTGTGTCACAGTCTTCGGACGCATTGTGCACTCTGTTGTATTGTGACAATAGTTGGCCCTTTCTTACGGTAATTGATTTAGTGAACAGGGGTCATTGTGATCATCTGTGGGTCCTGAATCATTACTATCCAGACCTCTGCTGTACTACAGTCTTCGGATGCATTGTGCACTTTGCTGTATTGTGGTTCCAGCTACCTCTTTTAATTCCAAAAGATTAGAAGGGATAATAAGTAAACAAAAACACTTCTTGTCGCCTACGGTACGGCAATCTAATGAGAGACAATTTTAAGTGTGTGTATGTGTGTCAGAGAGCAAAATAAAATATTAACGATACCTAGTCTGTAATCTATAAGACAATATATCATCATCGTTTTATTTTAAAACTCACGTGTCCAATTACTTCTGAAGACGCCTGCCCAGTGCACAAACCCTATAAAAAGTCTCGTGATTCCTAAGTCTGCAAAATCACGAAACGTCTCACTTGTAACAGCACTTATCATTCCTGTCATAGACTATTGTCTACTCGTATATGGTGGCTGTTCTGATGAACTGATGCATAAAATACAGATAGTATTAAACTTGTGTATGCGTTTGTCTTTGATGTGAAGCGGGATGAGCATATCTCACCGTATTATGAACAGTTGGGATGGTTAAAGGTTAAACAAAGGCGGCTGTTCTTTGTAGGCTGTATGACATTGTTACGTAGGTCGTAGTGGCTAGCGAGGCCTTTAAATTTGATAACAAAAATTTAGAAGTAACCAAAAGAAAGGGAACGACCAAAGGTAACGTGAATAATATTTGAGTCAATTCCGAGCGGTATGAATGCGCTCAATGGTGGGTTCGCTGCTCGTTTAAGGTGCTAAAACACACCTTGCTATTCCAACGTGGATAGATATTCTCTGAAATGTTCAAAAATGGGTAATAGATATTTAAGACGCGAGTAAAATGTGAATTTGCGATATATTATTACAACTAATTTAAAAGTTTTCAATTAATTGTTGTGTACAGTGTTTCGGTTATGACTGTGTGTGAGGTTAAGGCGAAAAGAAATTTGGTGGAACAGAAAATTATCTAATATATGCGTTAATTGGAAAGAGTAGTCTATGCAGCTCAATTTTGCCCGGTAACCGATCCAGCTTGTTCCTTAGGGTATGTAATAACGAATCCGTACCTAGGCTAGATTGCGAATATTACACTGAATCTAATAGTCTAACGGTGAGAGAAACGAGTGACAACGTGCATTCAGACCCTTTGCGCGTAAAACTAAATGATTTTCTGAGCGCCAGTACCATGATTTTGGCTGCTTATATAGTCGATTTTTGCTGATGCTCTAGGTATGGTTAGGACATTAGGAATGCACTCAACTAACCAGCTGGGTAGATGACACAGGCAGTGCACTGGGTAACATGCTGAGTCTGCAATTATATTAACTGTCGGCTATGTTATTATTCTGTTTCGGAATGAAGGCCGATATACGTAACAACATATAGAATACTTGAAACTGGGAGCCCTACTTACCTTAGAGCAGCTCTTATTAATAAATCTATGTCACATGCATCGCATTCACTACGGAGAAGGGTAAACGATGTTGTAATTCCGATCTACCGAACTGAGTTCTATCGGCATGCGTTACATATTTCTGGTCCTCTGTTTTGGAACACGCTACTATCTGCCGTTCGCGATGCGTCTTCATGTCGCGTTTTTCGGGAAAGACTACGCTCCTTCCTCATTAAAAAACAGGAATAGTGACTTTTGCTACTAACTGATTGCTTCATTAAATTGCCTGTTTAATATAAGTTTACAGAAACGATTTGTATGTTTCTCCGATTACCCTCTTGGCTGCTAGCCTCAATGGTATTGTTTACGTGCCTCCAGGCCGAAGATATAGATATAACGCAAATACGTTCTCTAAGATATTGTATATACTTTTATTTATCTGATTACTTTATTATATTCTATACTATTGTATCCCTGTGTTTCTGTTGTTTATATCTTCTTTATATATGGTAAGCTTTTACCATATTATATTATTGTACCTTATACTATACTTATACTATTGTATCTTATTTTTTCTGTCGTTTATCTTCCTTATATAAGAGTTTACGATATAGTCCATCGATTAAAATTTGCGGTATTTGTTGATTATAATATAATGATTACTTCAATGTATTGTTACGTTCCACTCTTTATAATTATAAATGGCAAAACACATTAATTTCTTCT
>NW_014333655.1:753-1012 GCF_000341935.2 Cephus cinctus | reverse complement strand
TGTCCCTGACTGTCCCTGACAGTCCTAGGCTGTTCCTAACAAGTCCGAGTCTGTCCCAGACTTTTCCAAAAGTATCCCGGACTGTCCCAGGCTGCCCCAGACTGTCCCAGATAGTTGCAGGCTTTTCCAACAATATCCCAGTCGGTCCCAGACGTTCCCAGACTGACCCAGACAGTCCCAGGCTGTTCCGAAAATATCCCAGTCTGTCCCAGACTGTCCTAGACTGTCCCATAGAGTCCTAGAATGTTATAAACAAATC
>NW_014333655.1:0-577 GCF_000341935.2 Cephus cinctus | reverse complement strand
GGGTCCCAGACGGTCCCAGACAGCCCCAGGCTGTTCCAAAGATATCCCAGTCGGTCCCAGCCTGTCCAAGACTGTCCCCGAATGTTCCAAAAAATTCCCAGTAGATCCCATTCTGCCCCAGACTGTCCTAGACTGTTCCAAAAATATCCCAGTCGGTCCCAGGCTGTTCCAAAGATATCCCAGTCGGTCCCAGGCTGTTCCAAAGATATCCCAGTCGGTCCCAGGCTGTTCCAAAGATATCCCAGTCGGTCCCAGGCTGTTCCAAAGATATCCCAGTCGGTCCCAGGCTGTTCCAAAGATATCCCAGTCGGTCCCAGGCTGTTCCAAAGATATCCCAGTCGGTCCCAGGCTGTTCCAAAGATATCCCAGTCGGTCCCAGGCTGTTCCAAAGATATCCCAGTCGGTCCCAGGCTGTTCCAAAGATATCCCAGTCGGTCCCAGGCTGTCCCAGTCTGTCCCAGACTGTCCTAGACTGTCCCAAAAATATCTCAGTTGGTCCCAGACAGTCCCAGGCTGTTCCAAAAATAACCCAGTCTATCCCAGACTGTCCCAGACTGTCCCAGACTGTTCCAAAAAT
>NW_014333654.1:295-1396 GCF_000341935.2 Cephus cinctus | reverse complement strand
CCTCGTGAGTAGATAAAAATATAAACGACTTGTGTACGCGTCCGCTACATAGCTTGGGATTTTCGGGGCGCCATCTACTCGCCGAGATTGGAACTAAAATTTTACTATAGTATATGCTTGAGATACCCCCACCACGTCCTCCGCACCTCTATACCTATCTACACTCAACGGTAATACAGTGGCTTCGAGTGTACGCATTAATAAGTGGATCTCAATCACATAAACTTATGAGAATATAGCGAATAAGAATCGTTTTTATTACAGATGCAATACACATACAAAACGTAACTTACATCCACGGTCTTACATACAGGTCTTGAAACTCTGGTGGTGGGGGTGGGTCCTTTAGCGATGCCATTCAGAATAGCTGCATAGAGTCGCTGTGTTCGGGTAATCGTATTTACGAGGGACGTGGGGGGCCGGGAGGATCACTCCATCTCTGTCCTATTCACCGTCGGGAAGTTAGCGCGGGAAAATCAAAATTTGTATGTTATGTCAAGGCTCTCGTAAGATTTTGTCAGTGTTTAGTTGAGGTCGAGGTGCTCGAATCTGCCGTGGGGATATAGTCTCGACGTACCGAGTTGCCCGGCAGAGGAGAGTACCCGACGGAGACGTCTCCATGGACCGGCAGAAGCCCGGGTGAGATACCGGCGCCCCGCTAGAGATGGGCAAAGGGCTGTAGAGCGGGCGGAGGAAGTTTTGATATGGTTAAGGGCAGTAGAGCCTCCTGAGAACCTCCTCCCCGAGTTAAGGATGTGGTGCCCAGCTGTCGCCCGATGCCCTGGGGAAGCGGCCGTGGAGGATCTCCAAAGATTATGTACCGATTCGCTAAGGAACGCTCTCGATTTGGTTTAAAGGGACGACTCGAAGGAGATTTATCGCAAAGGGCTGTAGAGCGGGCGGAGGAAGTTTTGATATGGTTAAGGGCAGTAGAGCCTCCTGAGAACCTCCTCCCCGAGTTAAGGATGTGGTGCCCAGCTGTCGCCCGATGCCCTGGGGAAGCGGCCGTGGAGGATCTCCAAAGATTATGTACCGATTCGCTAAGGAACGCTCTCGATTTGGTTTAAAGGGACGACTCGAAGGAGATAGAAGAGTTATCGG
>NW_014333654.1:0-147 GCF_000341935.2 Cephus cinctus | reverse complement strand
CACCGACCGAGGTGTCACGGGCTGGCTCGTGCTCCCGTGCTATCTGTTGATAGTTTTTCTTGCCGTGTTTCGCTACGGTGTAGCAAGTTCTCGCTTCCTACAGTTCTCGCGTTGTTCTCGCGATATCCAGAAATTCTATGAATTCCT
>NW_014333653.1:536890-537368 GCF_000341935.2 Cephus cinctus | reverse complement strand
CCGATAAGGGGGCAGCACCTCCTGGGCGCGATAGGTGGCGCCATCTCTGAGTGAATGAGTAAACTTTTGTTAAGAAAATCGGGATTTTGAAGCGCCCCCTATCGTTGATATAAGAAACTAAAATTTGCAAAATTTGCTGTGTAAATCCGGATTTTGAAGCGCCCCCTATTGTTGATATACGGAACTAAAATTTGCAAGATTTTCCAAGCAGAAGTTCACTTGTTCTCCCAGAGATGGCGCCACCTATCGCGCCCAGGAGGTGCTGCCCCCTTATCGGCGAAAATGCGAACTAATGCAAATACTTTAATAAAAATTGACCCCCTAAAGTTCGACGATGCAATTCTCAAATTACAATTAGAATTATTTAATTGGAGAAAGTTCCCTCGTTGTCTCAGAGATGGCGCCACATATCATGCCCGGGAGGTGCTGCCCTCTTATTGGCGAAAATTCGAACTAATGGAAATTCTTTACTATGAAT
>NW_014333653.1:494027-536482 GCF_000341935.2 Cephus cinctus | reverse complement strand
AGAGATGGTTATGACTGAGGGAACAAGGGGCGAAGAAGATGCGTAATGCGTGTGCACGAAAATCAGATTATTCTGGAGGAGCGAGAAAAGAGAACAGTGGGAAAAGTAGGAAGTATAAGGGAGTGAAATGGGCCCCTCCCCGCCCATTTCCGTGAGGTCCTGCCTCTCCAGAAGGGAGCTACGACCCCTCCGAAGCCCCATAGGGGACCGTGTTTTTTTTTTGTTTTTTTTTTGAGGAAAACCCCCGAGTCCTGCGGCTTTCGCGCACAGGACTAGGGGGGAAAAACCTCAGGAAGGGAAGGAAGTCGGGTCGAGGGACAAGAAAAACGCACAAGGGGGTAAGGTTAAGTTAAACGCGAAAAAGCTAAGATAAGTTAACGCGAAAAAGCTAAGATAAGTTAAACGCGAAAGGGAGAAGTTAAACGCGAAAGGTCTACCCTTAGTCAAGATTCACCGCAACGAAAGACCGCGGGCGTAGCACCCGGCGGTACCCTTGCGGGCACGCCGGGACATCCCGAAGGACGATATTTAACGCTACAACCTCCGTCCCTTCCCACGGGCAAGCCCAGTGGGTTAGACGTAAGGAACCACGCCCGCCGCCGGCGGCGGGCCCCGTTAGCCATCGATCCCCGCGCAAAATGTCTCCGACAGAGGGTGACTTTATACTAGCGGGTGCTCAATAGCACCCGCACCTATCCCAAGTGAAGTGACCCCCAAGCACAAGCACAAATAGGACTTTACCCAAAGTCAACGGACTACCCCTCCGACCTCCCCACGGACAAATAGGATCGTCTCTACCCACACAAGTGCCCAAGGGTCAAGACATGTTGGAGCGTTTTTAGCAAAGCGAACAAATTATACTAAATACGCGAGAGCTAGACACCTGGCTAGATTCACTATACGAAAGACCATGGCCGTAGATACCCTAAGGGGGCTCAAGGCCCCCGTCGGGAGACCCATAAGGTCCTGTTGCGGCCACAACTTGGGCCACCAACCACTGAGCAAGCTCAGCGGATGAGGCGGAAGGGCAACCCCCGACACCATGGTCTTAAGTCTAGCTGCACTAACAGGGTGACTACTCTTATATGACTACTTGAATGAATATGCTCGACCCGACCAAAGGAATAGGAAAAGTAAGACAAATACAATGGAAAGTAAGAGGGAACAAAGCGAAACGAGAAGAAAGAAATGAAGATAGAAATAAAGAAGTGAAGAAGTAGAAAAGTAAGGAATAGAGTTATAAAAGTGGAGAAGAAATGAGGAAAGAGATAAATACGAAAGTGAACAATGAAAGATAAAGAAATATGAATGTAAAGAAGGAATAAATATAGAAAGAGAAGAATGTTGAAAATGAATAAGAGTAATGATTCCAAGACACCAGTATAGGAGACCGGCTCGAGGAAGAATGAGCGCTCCGAGTCCGGGCGCTGCGTTCGTCGCTTCCCCCACTCTCCCCCTCTCGCCGAATCCTGCGCGACGAAGTTGCGCACACACAATTTTAGGCAACTTCCAGTATTTCTAAATATACTTGGCCAGAATTTCCGATTTCCAAGTGTTAATATTTCATTGATTTCATTAATTATTTTAATGTTCCAAACACCTAATTTATTTACGATTTAGTGGAAAAAGTAGAAAAAGCACGAAATATAAGGGAGCGAAATGGGCCCCTCCTCGCCCATTTCCGTGAGGTCCTGCCTCTCCAGAAGGGAGCTACGACCCCCCCGAGGCCCCATAGTGGACCGTGTTTTTTTTTTATTAAGGAAAACCCCCGAGTCCTGCGGCTGTCATGCACAGGACTAGGGGGGAAAACCTCAGGAAGGAAAAGGAAGTCGGGTCGAGCGACAAGAAAAACGCAAAAGTTAACGGGAAAGGTCGCTAAGTTAAACGGGAAAGGTCTATCCCTAGTCAAGGATTCACCGCAACGTCCCAATGAAGAAATGTGCCAGAAAAAAAAGGGTTAGAATGTCTTAGGCACTGAACTAGAAGTATACTGGAATAGGTACGGCAGTGGTAGGTGTCGCGTAGAAAGAAACAGCGAGGCAACAGTTCGGTGTAGCAGGCTGTCTGTATCACACACTGTACAGTCTGTCAAAAAGTTATCCCTAATTAATCGAAACTGAATTAAGAAAGTGTTATGGATATCAATTAATCGTATTAATTATCAACTGCAGTCCGAAAAATCCCTAAATTTTATCAGTAAATCCATTTAATCGAGAAAAGAGTTATTAGGTTCTCATTATTCTGATTTACTCGACCGCGTTTAATTAGCATAGATCATGCGGCATAACGTCTGTGTGACATCTGTCACAATAATTCAGAGACGACGAACAGCCAGACAAACCTTTTAATTAATTAATCGTAAATTCCATTTGGAGACTGTCAAAAAAAATGTAATATCACAAAGTCTAATGGCATTAAACATTCTCCACAAATCTTCACGGAACACGCGAAGACCAAAGGAGAATTTTTTAGTCTCCCATTTAATACCGTAAAGTACTTCGGGTTAATTAGAATTAACAATAATTCACTGCAATAGCACGCAACAGTACCGTGAATTGTAATTAATAAATTAATAAAGTTTAATATCCTCAGAGTGCTCTTAGGATAATGTAGAATAACGCGGCAACGACGTTGAACTATTTGAATGTTCTTTACCATTGAGCTCCCTGCTAGTCCACCTGTCAAAAGACCGTCTTAAAGAAATCTTCGGACTAAATGACGTCTTGAAGTTGTCTATAAAACGTCCTTTTAGACATCTGTGTTAATAGGATCGTTGCAATAGACACAGTATAATTAACACAAGTAATCGCGGAAGCTGCCTCAACGAAATTACACACAAACCTCTCGTCTGTCACCCAAGAGGTTAGGTCCAATGGTTTTGTCCCGCCTGAGACACTATTGGCGAGGAGTGACGTCACCGAGTAACGGCCAATAAGCATATTCCTTACAAAAGATAAAATTACCAGATGAATGGATTTGGGGGATACACATAAAAGAAAAAGAGACAATTACAGGTACTTTGATAAAAATATATTTAGACAAGTCAGAATAGACGATTTTATCTCTTGGCGCAAAAAACCGTACAGTATATCATTGTTTCTTTCTTTTTCATTCTCTTTCTCGACTCGAGGAATTGTTAATAATGTTTTACAAGTACATGCAAAATATCGTTACTCTCGTATTTACATTCTGTTTGCGAATAACGTAGCTTCCACTCTGTTTCTCTTTTTTTTTTCCTGTTTCTTTAATCACACAAGTGCATCTCAGACAAGCATTCTCTAAAATTCTCAAATCTCTCGTAAATCAAGTTTTTCGCCTGTATCACTTTTCTCTTTGTTTACTTTTTCTTAATATCGTCTTTATCAACCTTCCACTAGCCCACTCTTTAATATATTACTCTTACACTTTACAAAACAATTCGTTTATCGCAATCTACCGAAACTAATTTTCAGATTCATACGGGAGAGGCGCAACGCAAAATTTTTAGAGGAATATCCAAAGAAATTAAAATAAAAATACAAAGCCTTGTTGCGCATCCTCGTTCCGTCTTGGCGTTTCCTTGTTTTATTTTGTATTTTTTCTTTTTTTTTTTTTTTCATCAACATCGTAACCCGTTGTAAGTAATACACGTACATGGAAAAAAAATAGAACCCGCTGATCTGCCCCAGTCTCAACCTCGATTATTCTTTACTTAAAGAGGGAAAAGCGTATAATTCTTAATTAACGTTTATGGTTAATCAATTTTCTTTCACTTCTATAGTGCAGCTGTATATATAGGTATAGGTAAATGGTACTGTATTACATCCTACGACAATTATTACACGTGGCTTCTTCTCAATCGAATAAATTGCATTGGATTAATTATTAGCGACAGCAATAGAGCTTATTACGAGTTTTAATAAAGGAAGATGACAAGGGGATAAGTGATTACAGGATATTGCTTTGCCGGTTACACATAGCACAACCATAAAGGTAAACTCGTTAGTTACTCAAAATTTTTTTGGGATTTTTGAGTAAGTAAAACAAAAATACATTTCTTTCCATCCACATTAATTAATTACGTTAATTCCAAATTTTCTTTGACAATTTCAATATTCAAGCCTCCCGTTTGTTCGTTTAATATTTTTGTGTGAACGATTATTTTACCTTGCGTGAAATTTCGAAAAATCTTTCGCCTAATTTTCATTGGATCAGAATTAAGTGTTATTTCTTTCGCGTTAATTTAAATTCCTTACAATCTATACAATATGCAGGGTGGAATGTTACATTTGACTGGTGCCCTATAACGTGTCTCAATTACGATAGGACTCTTGGATTTGCATGCAGGGATGAAAAATTGGTTTCTACGAAGTTAAAAATTGTATTTCCAAAATTTTCAGATAATTTTGGCAACCCTGTCGTGGTTGATCTATGCCCATAAAATTGTATGAAAATATTTTGTTATTTCAATTTTTTTTTCCTTTTTTCTTTTTAATAAATAAAATTCAGAAACTTCGCATAAACTGTTCCAAGAGTTCATTAATTCGCAGTGAGGCTTATCTGGCATAGCTTATGGTGATATTCATACATACAGATCGAACAAATATTGTATATCTATATGCATATATATGTATCAAGTGAATTGGCGATATTACGTAAATCGTATGACAATTATTATCAAGAAGATGAAGTTAGTAACACATTTTAGCTTGTCTTATAGATTAGCTCTTTTTTTTCGCAAAGGTACAATATTCATTTCAGTAGGAGGATCGCTACTATTTTTTATTTATTAAGTAGGGAATTGCCTTACGTATGACGTAAGACCAATTATTATTGTTTAACTTATTTGTACTGATCTATGAGGCATGGATGCGTTGCAATTTTATTGATTTAGCAATAAAAATTATGACTGCTAGAAAGAATGCTGTTGGGGTATACAATAAAATTGTGAGACTCCATGTTAGTTTACAATATAAGAGAATATATATATTGGGACGGTAATTTGTATGCAAATCAATTACTGAAAAAATAATGTACAACTTTTCATACTGCTTCTCATTTTTTACAGAATCAAGAAATTCACAACGCTTCCAGTCCTTTAATTCTAGGACATTGCTGCTAGGTGAAACATCACTATACACAATTTGAGCATCGCATCGTCCACCGTTCTAGGTTAATAAGTTTAATAGATAGAAATAAAGATAAATATTTAACACGTAAAACAATTATTTTATGGCAAAAAAGAAGTACTAGCGATTAGACCAAAGAGGACAACTGTACGGGACTGATTGTTCCTGGATTGGATAATCGACCTTAATTATGAGGTCAAAAGAGGACTTGTCGATTGGTTGTACCGAATTCCTGATCGAATTTAATATTTAATACATCTTCAACGCTTATTGAGTGACAGATATTATAATTTAATGTTGTTAATTAATGCTGCGTTCGCACGTGTTACTTTATATACAGTGAGATTTAAAAAATTCGACATCGACGAGGTACACACCTTTCTTAAACTGACCGTTACCGAGGTTGTCATATTGTTTTCCTTATGATAGACGAATTTATTATTAATAATAATGTATGTATGTATATATATATATTTATGTGTACGTGTATTCATGTTGTGTATAGTAGGTGTATTAATAGAGTAGCTTTTTATCGCAACATTTATATATCTTTTATATGAAACTTCATTCACAGGTAGCATTCGCGCCCTCCATTCCTGATGATTTTATTTTTAATTATCTTGTTCAGCGTTCACTCTATGTTTTGCATTGTTTATGGAAATTCGAAGAGACGTCGGTCTCACGTCACGGACGCTTAGAGGTAATTTTGGTCGAATTTCTTCGGCTCACTACTCAAATAACGAAAATAACAATAATAGGATAAATTATGATAGGTGCAAGAAGATAGCAGACGAACGAAAGGGGGGAATTATTTAGTTAGTTCGCGTTCGCTCCGAATAAAAATAATAAATAATATATCGTTTACCTTAAATCGGTTTAAAAAATCGTCCGAGACTTCTTTACCAATGAGCGATCGTTATATACTCGTTACATCGACAGGATTGGTCAGTCGACTATGGCCAATTGTCATTTGACCAATGAGAATCTGTCGTTTCGATGTCGCATCGCGATTCAGATGAATTCGATTGGTGGGCTAATATACGGGCATCGCGATGCCGCGCATTTTGAAATAAACTTGAACTGCACACAGTGTATTATGAAAAAGGTTGAGAATTTAATTATTGTTTCTTTTCATGATAGGCATAACATTAAAAACTCTCATCAAGTAGATAACAATAACCAACAACTAACAATCGTAGGCATTCACGCAAAAATAGAAATATGTTGAATAATATATAATATTATCATAATTTATGTATAGTAGTAAGTATGATCGTTCGCTTATGCATAGCGGAGCTGTCTGATTCGACTCACCAGAGTTGAGGGAGACGATGTAGATTCGTAGGTTTGGCGATAAAGGATATTTAAATTAACGACTGAGACAATTCAAGACGCAATTGATCGATAACTATATTTTGGACACTCTGCACAATTTTGAACTTTTAAATTCACGAAGTCTCGATCGACTAATGGGAATCCGTCCAGAAGCAAAAGAAAAGCCAAAATAGAAAATATTCATTTGTAAAATGCCTTGCACGTCCTATAAACAAACATTGAAATACCTTCCGATAAAACTTTACAATAATATCAAATAACGCGTAGCTTCGAATTTACATCGCTCTGTCAATTCCATCAACTCGAGTCGCACCTTATTTACATTGCGAAAACGACCAACGACCACACAAGAGCACATTCCTCCTTCCGGTCGTTCGGTCGTATATATTATTTCTTCGTTACCAAGTCTATTAATATTTTCGCATAAACATTGGACGCATTACTGTACGCCAAAGCCATTGCACTTTTCAAACCTCAAAATTCATTTAAATAGCTAAATTCGCATTAAGACTCTCCACGAGACATCCTAGAATCTCCTACCTACACCTTAATTTGGTTTTACGTTCCCTAGATGGAAGTCAAGTACAAAGTATTCCCTAGAGTCAAAAATATCCCTACAAATGCCCTAATAAAAATTTCACCTATATTCTACCTAAAAGTGCAATGTCGTCGTCAGCATCGCGTACAACAATAGATCTATAAGTATAACGAAAAGTATACCCCAAGAAACAAAAAAAAAAAAAAACAATTGCAAAAATAAACATTAAAAATTGCCAGGCCTGAACGGCCAGTCGCCGTCATTTTTCTTGTTCTACTATATTACAGGTATTCGCTGTATAAAAATTAAAGAGAGAAGAACTTCCATAACGCATGTATCAATAATGAATTAGTAAGTTCCAGTTTGTCTAATCTAATAATATAACATAACAATAAATTACTGCATTACACGTGTACGTCTGACCATGCATTGTGTGGCGTGTCTGCATGTATCGTCATTCTTTTCTAAACACCCCCCCCGTCCCACCCCCCATTCCCCAGCTACCGCCAAACCACCTATCCTCACTTTTTCTCACTCTTCACCTGTCTCATAGTGTCGTGCATGCAATTAACAAAATTGCAATTGCATTATGCGCTTATATCCGTACAGAAGAATGTCTTATTAAAGTAACGATCCGAATCGAGGCAGAGTTGGAATGTAAGCATTTCCTTTCAAGATAATAAAAGATATATGTACGTGCCGCGTCTTCGTTGAACCGTGTCAAACAAACGAGTATAATCCAAGATAAAGATATATAAAAGTGTCGTCGGTAAAACCATCGTCATCATAATCTCCGTTCGGTATCACGATAAGTCAGCGAAATGAAAAACCTGAAGAGTAAGAGCAGTCGGATCCCGGCATTAGGTAGGAAAGTGTAAAAGAGAAAAAAAAATGATCACCGTTCTAGGAACATCGATCAGGATCAATTTCTCGTCGAGGAACCAGATGGTTTTGGGCCCAACGTAAACGCGGTTAACGAGATTGTCCGTTTTCCTTTCCTTCCATGTTCAAATAATAAAGAATTTCGCGGGTACATTGTGTTTTCCGATCGAGCAGCGTGACATCGACAAACTGTAGGCGAAACTGGGCCGCGTGATGTAGATTTGACGTGAACGACAAGGCCGGAAGTCTCTATCTTGGATCGTCGAAAGAAAAATGATACAAGTCGCATATTAAAATCGACGCGACAGCAAGGCGGAACTTCCGGTTACAGTTTGTCGAATCCACACGAGTAACTTCCGACACGCTCTCGATACGAATCGGCCAAGATGAATCTTTCTTACATATACATACAGTTACAGACATACGTACGTCCCAAGTATAAATTGAAATATCATGGAACGTCTGTACGCGACAGAAATGATTTATAAAATAAAAAAGAGACACCCCGTTAGACGGTCGTTAAATAATATAGTAAGAGGAAAAAAAAGGAAGTAAGTAATTCGATCAAACTATCGACTTAAATACTTTTACAGATGTCAGTTCGGATGTGAATGTGCGAGACTAAAAGTATCTTTTTTCTTTCCTTTTTTTCTTTTTTTAATGAATTAAGAATAATTAAACGTCGGCGTGCCCCAGGACGCGGCACGCTATCTGCTCCTAAGGATCCGAGAGAGATTCTAACATTTCCATGAGGAAAGCGTCGATGGGCACGTTCCCTATCAATCTGAAGAAGAACAGATGCTCCAGACATTTCAAACCGATAGAGCGTAGCGACGGTAAGCGTAATAGAAGCTTCGCGAAGCGTCCAGGCTCTTCGGGCCTGGTGATGCGGGTGTACTCCTCCAGGGCAGCGTACACCTTGTCCCGTAGAAGCTCGACCTCTTGCCCAGACTTGAGACCGCGTACTTCCGGATTGAAGAGTATGATCGACCTCAGACAGCCCAGCTCGGTCTTGTCCATCTTCATCTCCCGCATCTTCGGTACCAGCTCAGACAGCACCCGGTCGAATATCATACCGACGCCTGCCTGATGAGCTGAACTCCTGTGAACGGTGATACCAGCTGCCAGGACGATCCCGTCCTTGACGTCTATCGAGCGATGAGAGAAGGCTGCTATGAGAAGCTCGTTCCATCCCGCCCTCAGCAGCAAGACTTGGTCCTCCAGTGGAAGAGACGTGAAGTGAGGGATATGCTTAGCCCACTCGACCAGCTGGAACAGCTGTGCGTTTGTCGCGTTGCAAATATTTGACACTTCGTTCTGAAATATTTTTAATTAATTACTCAGACAAATCTCAAAGACCAAAATAACGAAAGATTAATGATTTGCTAACGTGGAATGCAAAAGTTTCCAAGGGTGTAGAGGTAAGTGTGTCGATGCATACTAAGAGGAGGAATTTCTGGGTGACCTTGTGACCTGGCAATGCGTCCTTGCTTCTGTGTCTTTAAGACCCTATGAAAATAATGCAGTTCGCCATTGTTTTTTTTCTTCTTCTTGGCATTCAAGAGAAGAGAGTGACAGAAGTTCGCATTGAGAATTTTGACTTTTCTTTCTTTAACTTCAAGTATATGGGATTTTTTAATGCTTTTTTGTTTCTATTTATATGAATCTGTGTATGCTTTTGTATTATTTACTTCAGTCACTTCATCTGCTTATTGTATCTTATAATTTTGCTCAATTTACCTCGTAGTTTCCCTGGTGCTCCGTTTTACACTCCACTCTCTTTTCCGCTTCTAAAATTCTCTCGACTGGCATATCCGCGTGCAAACTACTGGTGCTCTCCACTTCGCTCTGGTCACGTTCCTTGGTCCTCTGTCGTTCCTCCTGAACTGCTTCCCTCTTCATACCCATCGCCAGGCATTTTTGATACCGACAGTACTGACAGCGATTCCTTTGTCTCTTGTCGATTATACATGATTTCTCTTCCCGGCACGCATACGAGAGGTCCTTCCGTACTGTGCGCTTGAAGAATCCCTTGCATCCTTCGCAACTGAAAAAAAAAACAAATAATTCAATAAATGATAACACATCGATCGTGAACTTCCGATGGGAATTCAAAAAAAAATATAAAAATTCAAGATCAAAAAATATTTGCATATTTCAAGTCTAACCTAGAACTCATGATGGGTACGGGGCCTTGAAAATCAAGTCACGTCCCTGAACTCTTAATCTCCCTCAGTGATTATCACGTGTTTGCAAATCTACGAATAATTCTCAACCACAAAATCATCACGTCTAAATTTTCATTCACACGTCAAGCATATCTCTTCTCGAGAAGAGTCGCGGACTGTGTCGATAAAGCGTCGTTGTTTTACAGGCGTCGAAATAAAGCCGATTAACGTGACGCAAACTGTCGCCGTTAGAGTGACGAGATAAAGGAAAAGAAAAACAAGAAAAAAATGAGATAGAGACACTGGACCACGTAGGAGCGTGCGATAAAAGAAGAAAATTCCTGACCGGACCATTCTCAGTCGCAGTTCTTGATGATTCAGAGACTACATGTCTCGAAAGCTAAGACCTGTGTATGCAGAAGTCAGGGCTGTACGTAGAGGGTCCTTTTTAAAAAGTTTGGATCCTTTCCAAAATCACGAGCCAGACTAAAAATTTCTCGTTACACGAATCATTTATTTTCGCGCGCGTATTTTTAAACCGCACGGATATGTCTTTCTTGTCGCGCGGACGGCAAACAAGAGAGATACGATATGGTATTTTAATCCCAGGGATTTCGAGGGAAATCAAAATATCGCGGTACTGGGTAGCTGCTGCTTGGCGACACTTGAATTCCCTGAGTAAATTCAATCCGACAATATATATCACCTACAAAGTAGTCCGAGGCACGCGTATTGTTGGGATTCTCCGAATATATGGTACTTGGGGAAAGTCCGCGTGAGCTATAAGCAAGCGTGTAAATGTCTGTTCGAACACGTAAGAATCCCAAAGAGGGATATAATTTCGAGCTTTGGTTTTTCATTTGAAAATTATTAGAAAACTTCATACCTATGGATCGTGAACGTATCTTATTTCTTTTTACGATGACTGTACGTGATTCTTGATATCCTAGTCCAATAATATCCTTCGTCACGTTAGCTAGTCGTATTTTGTCGGTTTCGGCTGAAACCATAAATAACAAAGTACGACGAGCCACTGGTATTTCGCATCTCGACACTCGGCGGCTGATGGATATTTTATTAGCACGCGTGGGAGGAGGCCGGGAACGATATGAAAACGACACGTCGTTATAGGTTAGAGTTTTGCTTGACATCGTAGTACTTGACATTTATTTAAAGCGTAAAAATATATATTCACCCAAAATACCATCACGTAGCAATGAAACGAAGACATAGGTGACGACTGATACCGAAATATTCACGATTAGACATGACTTTACCTCAACAAGTAATACGAGACTCCGAAAGACCATAGAGTACAGCACTTACATAGTAAGGAAGTACGGCTCATTAGTAACCTCGTTATGCGTTAGCTTTACAGCCTAGAATCTAGATGGCACCACGCACTGAACAGTCTCGCACGGCTGTCTCATTAGTATAATTGCTCGGTCAATTATATTCTGCAGAGAAGTCTAGTCTGATAAAGTGCGGATGATTTTCGATTTATTACGACGTTCAATTGATTGAGCGACAATACCTGTGTAACGGGCATTACATTTCCGGAAATCATTTTTAGAACTGAGCTCGAGTGAATTATGCGCTAAACGAATTCCTGGGGTGTCTGGTACGACGGCGAAATGAGGCCGGAATGGTCAATGGCTTCTTGTTGATAAATAATAAAGACGACTTGTGGACGGCCGTTAAGGATCGTAGAAACTCGACGAATAATTACGCGTACCTCTCGTTACACGGTGGTGGGCGCAGAGCTCAGTTCAACTATGCACACGTCGTATACTTGGACACCGCAAATGCAGGACTCCGTGCGTTCATATATCCGTCGTCGGCCAAATAAGCTGGCACGTGATGCAATTTCTGGACCACCGTGCTGCTGGCTTTGATGTTTCAGTTTATGCGAGAGACAAATATTCGAGACGCGAGACACGTGTAAGATTCTTAGTTTCGTTGCTGTGCGCATGCGCGGACGCGCCTCTGGAATGGCTCCTGTACGTTGGTACGTAAAATTAATGTTTACCAGACGGTTACCGTACGGTTTCTTAAGGGAATTAATGTCCTGACTAATTGTAATAAATTCGAGAGATTACAGGACAAAACAATTCGGAATAAAATAACGGAATTACTTTGACTTTGAAATTCTTGCAAAACTTAGCAGGACGGCAGCGCCGCGTAGCGGCAGACATCGGAATCATTACGACGGTTGAAAGCTGCTGCGAGGAAATTCACTGTTGAACTCATGTACGAAAAAACATGGCCGCACGGCCGACGGAACATCAAAGACTATCGTACGGTTGAAAGGCACGTTAAAGAAAAAACTGTCCTGAATACAGATATGATAGGCGTTTTGGCAAAACAGAAAATCGTTGTACGTATGCCTTGAAAAATTTGACGTATTAGGATACGCGTGTTCGAGTGAGTAAGTGAGCGTCGTCAAGGTGTTTTTCTCGAATTAACATTGTGCTTAGACAATTTCATTACGTCACGACTATTTAAGCATATAAAAATTTAACGAGCACTCAAACTTCATCTGTTCAGGTCGTCTAACTCGGATTCGTCACCAAGGGTGGTAACAGTGCGATTCTCTTTGTTGGCAGCGGCTAAAAAAGTGATAACAATAACAGAGATTCAAAAGCTTTATTATTTCCCGCTAAAATTACGTATAGCCTTGATCCCTCCATTGTCTCGTTCTCAATTTAGGTTAAAGGCACTTCGAGCGTAGTATATATACATACACACATCGTAAATTATACAAACGTATAGATATTTAGTCGTACCGTATCGCCCAGTTGAATAGTTTACGTACTATTTAATCGAGGCTGCGTGTTCTTTTTCCAGGAACAAATGTACGTCTCATTTTCTCGTGGACAGTTAAAACGTCCAATTCTTTCTCGCGTAGCTTCTGGATGACGAGTCCCGTCACCGGTGGTCCTTCCTATCGAAAATATACAGCCAGTCCGAGCGATAATTTCGAGACTTAACGATCAGAGTCAGAGACTTTGCAGGTTAGCTCGTGAAAATTGCCACCGGGTATTACCCGGGTGTGCACCGGACGTGAGCGTAGTTATTATTACCACCTAACCGGAGCAATAAGTTAAAAAAGAATTTCAACGACCAATTCCACAAGACGATCAAAGCAAGCGTGAGACTGTTACCGATTAATCTGTAGCAGAGATAAAAAAAACCAACAAATTCCCGCGACGAAATACCAACGCGACTCGAGAATATATTTTTCAAACATAAAACTTTCTCCCGCCCTTTACGAACCCGTTACGAATTTACCCGACGTCCCTTGCGCCTCGGCATAACCCGATAGATCGGCACGGCACAATTTTTCCTCGACCCTAGCGAAAATTTTACGAACGCACTGTACGAACATTACAGAGTGGTATATTTAGCGGGAAATATTTAAGCTCTAATTATACTTGAAATAATCTCTGGCAGTCACGGTAGCAGCCACACCAAGACCAGCTGATGTCTCGTCACGCGAAGTCACGACGTTCTTTCTAATATATACTCGAGGACTTTACGATCGATTTTACGGTAAGTTTCCATTGGCATTATTCCGGCATTTGCATACACAGCAAAGCGAGTCTCTGGTACGACTGAAGTTCCCTCAATGAAAGTGCAGTGCGATAAGGGCACCTCAAGCCACATCCACAGTACCGTATAGGAAATACTTAAGGATAATAACGAATATATTCAAAGCAACAGGTGAAAAACCTTAACCATCGTTCACACGTAGAATACGATTCCGAAGCAAAGAATGACGCGTGGCAACAGGACCCGGATTATACGAGTTTCGAATGAAAACAATGAAAACAAATTTCACGATCGATATATCGAAATCGATAGTAATCGATCAGCGACTGTGGGTGAACGGTGTCTGCGATATATCACGATATCAGGATTCCTCCTGCGAGGACGCCAAGTCGTGGCGTCGACTGCTTCGGGAAGCCGTCGGTCGATTGAAAATGCAAAAGGCGTGTTATTACAAACGAGCACGGATGATAATGAGGATATCGTGAGGGACGGATTAAGATGATCGAGAGTGAGAAACTGAGACGGAGAATGAACATCGCCCGTAACGTGCATTACGAACGAGTCGGAAAGTGCTGTATGCAAAATGGCCGTAAGTGATTATTCGAAGGTAAGAAATACGGGGACGGATGGAAGTCGTTGATAATGCGCATTAACTTCGTGTATTCGTGCGAATTCAATTATTTTAACGTAACCTAGTCCAACGGAAGACAGACAATAGTCTCGCGTCCTTCGTAACCGGAAACCGACTCGACTGACATCCCTGATCATGACACGTGACCCGATCGAATGTCGTGACGTCATTTGTTGACGAAACGACAACGTAGTTATTCCATTGTCAAAAGAACAGTGCCAAACGATCGCGAGCCCAATCAAATCCTAAATCCGGCCTCACGGAAATTTTTCAAAAATTTTATTTAAAAATCTAGACCTAGTCACGATAGGTAAAATTCGTTAATAGGTAAACGTGAAAAATCTGACTGTCGCGTAGGGCCAATCGGTAGCCTACAACGATCTAAATCGATCAGAAACTATACCGGGTGACAAACGTGAGGTTTTCATTACGAGATCGATATACTGTATATATGCGATTCTAACAGAAAATTACAAGATCGTTACGGTATCGGTAAGAAGAAGTGCATAGACGATGTTGAGTAATTTAATGGAAAAAAAAAAATTTATTTTAGAGGACGCATAGTTCCGCCGCCCACGTGGCCTACGTGTATCTGGATTCCTGGACGACGAGTCAAACGAGAGTGAAACGAAGGACGGGAACGAGGAGGTGGAGCATCATGGCGAGGAGGTTAGGAACGAAAACAAGAGGATTCCTAGTAATGGCCGTGATTGCTTAATTAGCAGCCATTCGAGCAAAATGCCGTGGCTGCTGCTAGTGCTTCTCTGTAGGAACTACGGGTGGGTAGCTATCCTAACCTCGTAGAGCTCGTATGACTCGCAAGTCCAAGGTTAAACCTCTGATGCAACCATACGAGCAAATATATGTATATACATATTCGCATTGAACACGTGTGATATCATGCGTCCATGCGTTACGTTAATGCGTGAGCATATGTGAACATACGGTCTCAGTACGATGTACGAAGCCCATTGCGCGCCCTCGTATCGCATCCATCCGGGCTACGAGGCGACGATAAAGAGAGACAAAACAAATGAACGAACGCGAAGAAAAACAAAGGAAAATCTACGGGCGATAGCGTCTACGGGCGCGCGGATTTATCCTCGTCGTAAAAATATTGCCGCGTGACGTAACGCGTTGAGCTTTTGAAAATAGGTTATGGACAAATTTATATTTCGAATTCGGTTCGGCGCGGTAACCGGTCGTTTCTATGGCGACGCGCATGCGCAGAGATCTCGGCGTGGAAATTAGGAAGTCAATGTAAAACTTTTAATTGGGAATTTTTTTACGAGTGACGTCATGGGATTTTTGGTCTCTTCGTACTCGGAACGGGCGAGGTTCCCTTTACGTATCTGTGGGACGCGCGCGCCTTTACTCGTATCTTTTATAAGGATTATCGTAATCAGCTGTGTTACAGGGCGGGACGACGAGGGCGCCTCTAGCGGGACGCCCTGGAAACGGTTGTCCGACTTCTCTTTTCTAGTGCGCGGCGCTCCTCTTTCGGTATATTTATAATATATGGCATGGGTGTATATATATTTACGAAGCAATGCGCGACCGATCGACCGAGAAGGAGATTCAAGGTTTCGCGGGATGAAAAGACGAGACGAGAAGTGTCAGTGGTCTCTGTGATCCAATGGCAACGAGGTCTCCGGTATAAAGAGATAAAATTTTATTTATAAAACGAGAGTTTTCACGATAAACTCAAACCTTCAGACAAAAATGATCATTTATCGTTTTTCAATCTTCCTTTTCAGTTTCGGTCTTCTTTTTATCACCGAGGTTCCTACCTCCAACAAATATATATATATATATATGTACATATATACAGATATGCGTGTACAGACGCCATTACTTATCGTATCCTTGCAACACAACCGGATCGTGACTAACGTTTTCTCGGTAACGTCTTTGCCCCGACACGAGACAATGTAAATACTACTGGTCTTATTATTTTTATTTCAATAATTCCGTGTCAATGAGTCGACGAAAATATTATTAAACGTCTTGCATACTTTTCTTACGTTACCTTAACTTTAATTTTTCGTTATAAATATCTCCATAGTGTATATATATATACGCATGCCTGTAAATTCAAGGAACCACGTCGGTAAAGCAGCCAGGCAGGTTACTTTCGAAAGCGTGAACCTGCGAAGGAATAAATTTTTTATGGCAAATTATAAGAACGTGATTAGGCCAAGCCGTGTAATTAGATGGGCGCAGAATGACAGAATTAAGATTGATGAGGAGTTTCGAAGTTGATTTGAATTCACGAAACACGCATGATAAATTGATTGTTTTGGCGTCTGGTAAATTAAATTTTAAAGGGATGTCTGGACGCCACGACGCTTCCAATTTCTGACGTACAACCGGAAGAAGAGGAAAAGTAACGAAAACTTTTCTCTTTTTTTCTCTTCCAAATGTCAGAAAAACGTCACGTGAACCAGTCGAACAGGATAATATAATAGCGATTAAACGATAAAGGTGAGTGCACAAGAAAAGCAAATGCTTGTACATAGGAACAAGAAAATAATAAAAGGTAATCGCTCGTATTTTGCATCTACGACAAGTAGTGGCACGATTTTTTCTCTATCGGGCACCAGAGTGCGCTGCTGCTTTTTTTGCAAGATGATTTTGCAATTACTTATATATATATATATATATATATATATCTCCATACACGAGTCTCCCTACTTCATGAGAACAGAGCAGATTACCATCGATTATTCCACTTTGGTAAACAAATATATTATTCGTGGCCATTACCGGATCGAACCGGTATACTATTTAACCGATAAAAAAAGTCTCGATCATTAATAATGGATGTTTGACATTATATATATGACCGCCCATGCCCATATCGGTAGTTTGTCAACGAATCCTAATGATGCCCGCTCAGCTTGTGAAACATTTGTTAAGCGCGGAATTTGTGGGAAGCTATTCCAAAGCAGCTATTTTTGGCATCCGTGAGTGTACCTCCCGCCACGCTGCTGTAACCTGCGGAAATCCTTTGTTTTTATTGGTGCCACTTAAATGCTTCTCATTTAAAAACTATTGCGAATTTTGGCAAATGGTTTGCGAGAGGGTACTCAAGGCACCTCCAGCCATCGCGCACTTTCCGGTCCAAAAGTAGTTCTGGGACACCCTGTATATGTAGGTCACGCCTCCACGATAAACCAGCAACTATTATCCACGATTTAAAAAAAAAAAATGAAGAATCCATTAACTCGATATTTGGTTAAAAAACAAATGGACTAAAATTAAACTATTTATGCAGCAACCGTCGTGGCAGGCAGCGCATTGCCAGTTAAACCAGTGGGGGAGGCCAGTGGCAGTTAAGACTGTCAGATCTTTAAATATTTACATGTTCAAATAGTTCAGACGATCGGACAAGGTTCAAAGACTCGGTGCAAGCATTGACTTTTATTAAAGTTATCAAATGACTTCTGGACGTGCGAGGTGCGGAGAAGACCCAAGGCGTCCATTGGGATTAACGTTACGCTCTCTGTTATGCGCTCCATCTGGCGGCGGCAATACGAACTTCGCCGTCCGTTCATCAATTCGCCGTAACCAACCGAGGTCTCTGGCGTTGCTATTATTTTACAGCGAAGTTCAGCATCCTGCGATTATGTAAATCGTGTCTATCCACGTATGACTCTGGTGAAGACGTACTCGTCGGGTGCAGCGTGAACGTAGACCAGGAGTCGCGAGGAAGTAATAGAATGACCCTCCTTGAATAGACGGGGTCAGGGTAACCTGAGCTTTTTCTTATTCCACCAATCGTCGTTACCAGACATTTGCATTACTAATCGCCCATAACCGGCGGCAACTCGCATGATTTTCTCATTGTAAAATTCGCAATCGATTCGCATCCGTGAAATTTGCGAAACGCCAATTGGATCGATTATCTTTGAGCGCATAATAAGCGCTCATAAATAGCGCTCCTTTTCGAAAAGAGTTGACAGAATTTTTTTTTCATAAACAACTCACCTGTAAACTCCATAGTGCTTTCCACTGGCGCGATCGCCGCAGATAGAGCACAGGTGTTTGCTTCCAGATAAAGGATGATTTGGAGGATAGGGCGAACCCGCACCGGTTTTACTTTGACCGCCGGGCGACGTGCTCAAAAGACTGCTGTGTCCACCGATGCTGTACGACCTGAAATTCGTGAAATTTTCATCAGACCAACCCTTAGAACGGCACCCTTGGTCGCGGGGCCGTACGTGCCTAACCTAACTTAAAGAGGACGATAAGTCTTCATGAATCCTTAAGGGTGTTTCAGAATTATTAAGTCGACGAGCTGACTGGAGGGTGCTGAGATTTAACAAATTTCATATAAATATTTCACGAGCCACCCCGTAGCAGCTTATACCAAATTTTATGGTCAAAAGGGTAGTTTTAGTCGCACACTTTATACGTGACGCATATACATAGATATTACTTCGGCAAGGATCGCGACGATATAATTCGCCAGCATCAATGTCAAAATTTTTATTTCACTAAACTCACCCTGGACTGTTCGGACCGGAAGGACTGAAGTTACCAGTGTTGATAAGACTGGCCGTATCCGGCTTCATATCCATCGGACTCTGCGGCCCCACCGAGGACATTGACATGTGGCTGTTGTCCAGACTCAGCCCTGAAAGTGAAAGCAGAACGGACGTCAAACGAATAGGTCGTTAACGCCGGCAGCGCCATCTGCCGGACAAATTTCAAAATTTCATTTTTACAGCGGCAAAGGACCCTTCCCACTTGACGTTCTTTGACTGAATTAGGTTCGAGAACGACCTACAGACCCCAGAGCACGGATTTGGTTGGGTGCGATCTAACCTAACCTAACTTTGATCCAGCGCTAGTGTAATGCTGACGCTAGGGAAACGTTGGCGTTAGCGATATACCGGCATCGGCGCTAGATTAGCGTCGACATAATTATTTTTACGGATCCGAATTGAAATTAAATAATCATACCCAATTTCAAAATTGAGTTCCAGATAAATTATAAAAAATTCGCGAGGCAATAAAATGACTCTTTCAAGACAGTCCCCGAACTCAGATTCACCGTGTTCTCAAATACGCCGATCACTCGATCCTGTAGAATTCTTGTACTCGAAGATCGAAGATAATTTGTTAGAATACTTTTTTCTTGATTTGTAAAGTAAAATATTATCGCGCTCCGACATACACTCGGAACGATAATTTTTTCTTTCGTTCCCGTTAGCACAATTACAAAATAATGCATTAAAAGCAATTAAGGCTCGTACACACTATTTTTACCCAATTTATTCGCTTCCATTTGTATTCCAAATGACGCGTTGCTTAAATAATTATCCTCGACAAAGCCATCTCGAATAGGATACGTGTACCCAAATAATACTTCACATGGAATAATTGCCCTGATAATAGCCACATTTTGCATGAGGTACCCACATGTGTCCCCGAAGAATACCGTACGTCAAAGAATTGTCCTTGAAAAAGCCATTTCACATTCAGTGACAAAAATAAAAAAAATATATAATACAAAAAACTGAAGTACTCTTACTATATCCGTAACCCCAAAAATATCCATTTGATACATTATACAATAAAAAAAAAGAAGTATCCATGTCGGAATAAAAAATTTTTTAATTTATTCCTATTTCAAAATAATTATTTCCAAAAAAATATCAATCTTCAAAGCACCCCTCGTGCAAATATTCCTAATACGTATGTATATATATATATATATATATATATATATATCATAAATAACGTTAACAGACACCCAAGTATGCGAGCGCGACATAATAAATGAATCCAATTAATCGATCGCTATTAAAATGACATAATTAGAGAAAATTTTTTCCTCCAATATCTCATCCACGATAAATGCTCGTTCGATTATAACCAGAGGCAAAACCTTCAAGGCGAACGCTCAGAGCGTGCAGTAAGTAGACACGCGGTCGTTCGAAGTAGCGCAACGGCGTCCTTGAGTGGTATGAAAATTTTATTGTAGAATTCGATAAAACCGGAGACTATTAGAGCGTCGTGCCTCTACCGGCCAAAAAGGTAACCACTTAGTCAGGTTATCGTCGATAAGGAAGGTCGCACGAGGGTAAAAAAGAAAAGCAGGATCCTCGAGTAAAAAAATTGAAGTGAACGAAGGACGACGTGAGGAGGCAAGGAAGTTGTCGTAGCGAATAATAATAATAATTGACGTCAACTGTAATTGAGAATTCGCCATTAATCGCGAGAATTCACAGTTAGCAGCAGGAAGCGACGGCTGCGTTTAAATTTCCCGCAGAAAGAGATACGCGGCAGGTGTTGATCGATCGATGCGAATGATCGATCGATCGTAAAGGGGACGAAGGATGTAACCCTTGGTGAGATACACTCGTCGAGAGAGTTAATTAACGGAGGAACGGACTGGTGCAGAGGTCAGGGGTCACCAATGACGTAAGGTACCTTCGAAGCGAAGCTTGCGAATGAAAAGTTTGATTTATGCTCGGCTGACAGTGAAAAGATTGTTGGGGCGGTTTTTTTGCCACTTTTCAAAATTATCACAACCTTTGGAAAAGCTTTTTTAACGCCATTCGGTTGAATGGGTGCAAACAAAAGTCGCGTAGGCGCCATTTGTATTTACTTGGCCGCGATCGGGCTCGACATCCCTGACCCGGACAACGTCCGGTTTTGGGCGTCCGATGGCGTCGCGGGCGTCGATCTGACCTAGTCGCTATATATATATATATATATATATATATATATATATATATATATATATATATATATATATATATATATATATATAGCGCTGTATGAAATAAATCAACCACGTGGGCGATGATAACGTAAGAGCGATATTCATTATCACAATAATTAGCAAAACGGAGGATACTAATTTTGGAATGGGATAAAAAAATTATTAATCTTAATAAAAAAAAAAAACATTTTTTTTAATTTCTCAAAATTTTACTCATTTTCAGTTACCCGTGATACGAGCTCCCAAATTTTTTTGGTCAATCAGGTCAGGATACGCTTGTCGCTAACAGGAAGTGCCGTTCAGGAGATCAATGACGAAGTGACTTTACGAAATATTGCCAGAGGCCAAGGAAGAGCGAAAGAAAAAAATTAAGGTTACATGGTATCCCCGTGAAAATAATTTGAAAAGGCATATATATCAGGAAAAGGCATATCAGGATAACTGATAAGAGCTAATATATATACATAACAAGCAGAATGAAATTGATTGACGGATGAAAAAAAATAGAGCAAAAAAAGATGAAGCGAAATTCATCCCGATTCCGCGAGCGTAATAGGTGCGCTGATAGTCGTCGCGACGTCAGGCGTCTCTCTCTTTCGAGTAGTCGCCGTATATGAATCATCGCGACGCATTTAGTACCGCGTCCCGTATTGGAGTTTACGAAGGCGAGACGTCGTGGGAACGGGCAGAGACAAATCGTGTGTTCAACGTGGATGGCGCGGTTAAAGAATTTTGAAACGCCCTTTGCGAAGTGACCCGCGACGCCGTACGAGAAAAACACGTCTTGTGGGAAGAAGAAAAAAGAAGATAAAAAGGACGCCGGGTGGGAGGGGGGGGTGGTGGTTACAGCCGCGGAAGAGCAATCCGTTCCGAAAGTAGATCGGCGAAAAGGATCCTCTTGGTGTCTCCAGTATTCGCCGAGTTAGCGTGGACGTATAAAAATACATATTCCTTTTTGCTGCGACCAGGGCACGAAGCTGGGAAGTACGGTCGCACGGGCGCGCGCCTGAGAATCTCTCGGGGGCTGAGCGCGACGTCGAAGAAGAGGGAGCGAGGACCGGTTTTACATGGAAGGAATTGAATGCCCGATAAGATAAATGACATTTTAATCGACTTTGGCGGCGTCGCCGATTCTACGTCGGGTGAAAGAGTGTCAAAGGAGGAGTGGGGGCACCGCAGGGACACGGAGGGAGGATAATCACTGAGGACGTGTCAAGTGCATCGGTAATTGCACGTTCTGACGTCACTCTAGTCAATTCGACGTGCATGCTGGCGGCGAATGCGCAGCAGACGAACAAATTAGAATTTACGACCGGTAGTTCAATTGTTGAATTTGGCGGGTACCTTTCAATCCGATAATAACAATGATAAGAATTTCGGAGAAGGCGATGGGATATCAGATGCGGATTGACAAATGGATTTGGGGAGGAGATAAAAAATGTCACTCAATGAAATTTCAAGGAGAGTTATATAAAGATTGAGATATTTGTGATTTTCGGGTGAATTCTCAATCGGCGATTAAAAAGACAATGCTCGATGATCGGTAAGAGATTTTCTGTATTGGTAGAGGACGACTCCCCGATCTTCTACCTTTCATTGCCTTTTGGAGTCAGATGCTTAAGGAATTGCGCAAAGTTGCTGTGAGAGATCGGATCTGGTTGCCGGATTGACCGGCATGGAAACGCGCCTTAAACGGTCCTCGAGCGTAGTCCATTATATGATATAGTCCAGAAGGTAGTATACATTGCGAAATCGAATTCAATTATCTCTGTTACACTGTTGTGTCAAAAAATCGTAAAGTTTTGAATGGCGCTAAAATAATAATTAAAAAAAACGAGAATCCGCCATTGTAAACCGAACGAAACGATGTCTTAACGAGGCGCGTGACATTTTACTCGATAAAAAGTCATTGCCGCGTGTTACTATAGTCTGCGTTAAAAACTCGGTCGTAAATGTAGCGCAAACCGTATAGTACGTTGCAACGAACGTGGCTGTGCGAATGACACTTGTTTAAATAAACACAGCCAGTAGTCGAGTTCATTTGCATGAAAATAAAATAATAATTCGCAATACAAATATATATATATATATATATATATATACACGCGGATACACATATCTACACATTTTTATCTCTACGCATATCCAATATCAACCCGTTTCGTACATATTTCAAATCTGCGTATGCGCGCGCAACTCACGCCCGATCGCGCACCACGTGACCACGCAAATACGTACAACGCGAAGCATGCCGTATATCGTCGTACACGAAGGTCCCGTGTGCCGCAAGTGCAAAACAATTGTCTGCGAGTTTGAAGACCGAAAGTGTCCGTTAATGAGAGATTAAAGTCTGCCTCTCCCCCCTCTCTGCGTCCCCTAGATAAATTTAAAAACGATTAACATCCATTCAAATTTCCCGGCATCTATGTCGTATACAAAAAAAAAGAAACAAGGACGCGTATTTCGTATCTTTTCGACGAATGCACAATTCAACGTGAATTCGTACACCCAATAAATGGCGGGACGTACAAGTGAACGACACAGGGACTTAATGCCGTACACAACGCAAGCCAGTATAAATATACCGGTAGGATCGTAAGAATAATGGTGGGAGTTTATGCGCTCATGACGGGATGCCGAGGTTGAGGGTCTCGACGAATGTGTGCAAGGCCAAATCCAGCTCGGGCATCCTCCCGACGGGCACCTTGACCAGGCGCAAACAAGCTGGTGCAACGATCGAACATAACAGTGAGACGCAATACGTCGCATAAATTGTCCCGTCTCTTGCGCCTCCGAGTTGGTGTATCGACGTGCGAGTAGTAGAGAACGACCTACAGCGACAAACTGTTCAAAGGCGTCAGACACTGTCCCCCCCTCGTGTGCACGGGACTCGCGTTCCTTCGAATATTCGCTAAAAGGTCAAACGAGTTTACGTGCATTTCCACGAGCACTTTATACGTCGAAGCGCCACTGCGCATGCGCGCGCATAGTTGTGTAGTCTACATAGAGAAGGCAGTGTCACCGGTTGCAGGTACGGCACGTAGAACGTCAACGCGCTGCAAGGAAGCTTAGAGAAAAAAACGAGACTCAGTGGGGTAGGCGAGTTTGTTTTTACAAATTGACAATTACGTTGGAAAATGTACGAGTAGCATTTTTAATGATTATAAAACACGTGAAATAGACACTACTCGCTCCCGCGCACAGCGTGCGCGTCTGGGTTCCCCGACCTGTTGCCAGGCAGAAGTATTGGCCCTTTTTGTAGAAGTTACAAGCGTTCCGTATACATGGCTCAGTCGCTTCGCGTGCGACACGAATGTTCCGGGGCTTGAAGGTGCGCTCACAACGGCGATTGTCCCTAGTGAGAGAGAGTAGAGAACGGGAACGAGGACTGGTGTGACGTTACGTGGATATCTGGTGTGTAACAAAGGGAGAAGTAAATGACAGAGTGAAATGCAATAATGAATTTAGATCAAAGTAGGGACTATTAAAAGATAAGTAGTGAGGTATAGCTTGCGCGGTAATACGTAAGTCGGCCATTTTCTTGTTTATCGAAACAACGCGTAAAAGTCGATATTCTCAATATCGTCGGTCGTGCGCCGATATTGATTTAACGTAATCGGTTAATTTTCAAATTTCGCGCCACCAGTCGAATCCTTACGGGCAATATGAGAAATGGCTGCTTTTCACTGGTCTTACGTCACTTCGATCGAATAAATTACCGAGGCACGACGCGTGTCTGAAGTCGAGACGAAAAATGTAATCCAACGCTGCGCGAAGGACGACGTGATCCTCGCGAAGGAAGTGGAGCGAGAAAGTATAGGTATTACTTCCTGTCCAACGGAGAAGGAGAACGTCCTTCGGAACAAACGCACATTGATAGTCCATAGATAACCTCTTGTAAATCAAGTCTAGTTATACGTAAGAAAAAGTAAATAAGAGAATTACGCAATGTCACGTTCTGAACGCTGCTGATCCTCCAGCAGTAAGTCGGTAACAGCAAAGAGGATAAACTAATAAAAATACGTCTTGCCCGGACAAGGTCGAGCCCTTCGATTTCCTTCCTTATCTAAATCCCTAGCACGAGGTCACCTCCGTCCCAAACGGGTCTAGCGACTTTCGTCACAACAAAGCTCAAGACATATTCAATTGTGAAGTTTCGTTCCCGAGAATTAAATATACTCTACCATCTGCCTAAGTTGATGGTAACTACGGATCATAAAGCCACATATTTTTCGAATGATAAAACAGTCTGAGAATCAGTAGCCATGTGAATTGGACTTTTAAGTAAAAGATTTCTGACTGACGAATGGCTCGTCTGGCTGCCTGACTGCATTACCGACCGATTGTTTTTCTAGGTTAGGAAGGGGACTCGGCAAAGACTCACTCGTTCTCTGAAGGTTTGTCTACATGACAGGTAATCCCTTCGGTATGGTTCCTAGATATGAAATCCGAGACAATAACGTGTCTGGGGTTTGGGTAGGCGGTTCGAGGAACGTGAAGGTCGGACGCGTACAAACTCCATTCCAGACGTCTTTTCCCTTACGTCGCGCAAGTAAACTCAATAATCCACACAGTTTCTCGCGCGAGGGTCGTGCAATTTTTATAGGACCCGAGCCAAGTCAGCAACCTGCCTTGCAAGGGTTGCGAGGAGGCTCAGGAAGACGGATAAGGGTTGAAGGAACCGAAGATATATATATGTCTATGACAAGATACACGTAATCTAACCTATAAGCTTGTACGATATGAACGAACTGAATTTATAGCAAGGGACAGCGCAGTTCAATGGACTTAATTTGTCGGAAGCTACATAACCTCTCTTAAACATTTATGCTACGTTCATAATCGGCAGGCATGCTCAGTGTCGTTCTATAGTCAATTTAGCTATTACCGTATAAATACGAAGCATCGAATAGGCCTCTCGAACACCTTGTCGGATACTTTCAGGATGAATTATCTGCAATTTGATATCACGATTCTGGACAACCTTACTAAATGCAAGTCCATTAGCACGCGACAGCCATTAAAAGATCAGCTTTTTGTTCATCGTCGAAGCTCTCAAGGCTCCGAGTCCCGTCTTGCAACACGTTCCGAGACACGTCCGCCATGTTTGTTCGCGGGGAGCAGAAAAATCCAGGATGCGGGAGAGCGTCTATCGTATCATCCTTTCATTATTTCTTTTTGCAAAACCTGTCGAACCCTGCATCGCAAAATCGGACTGTCATTCCCGATTGAAATTACCACTCGAACGTTTTCGGTTAACTATAACGACTCGCGCACAAAACCGTCACACTTTACATTGGAGATCCGTGACATTGGACTATTTTCATCCTTGTCCTTTTTCTGCCTTTTTTCCCCCTCATTTATCTTTTATTTCATAAGGTCATTCTAGACCAAGGTTTTCACAGTCGAACGAACTTTTTGGACAAGTCACGCCCAATTGAACGTATTAAGTGTTGACCGAGGATCGGGCGACAGTCACGCGCCGATACGTAATTTAATCGAAATTTGAATTACGCACAATCTGCAAATCCCAGAGTAAACCAAAAACGAAAATCAAAGTGCACAACCAACAGTGCGGGGCCCCAGTATGCCTTCCGTGAGTCGTCGCTATGTTTAGCTACGTTGTAAACCCGCGGGAACTTGGAATAAGGCGAGTTTACCTCGTAGAAAAAAAAGAGAGAAGAGACGCCGTTGAGGTTATGTTCGTCATTGACATGATAAAGAGTCTCCGTATGAGAAGAAAATAAAAGAAAGAAAATTCCATCATCCTCCGGTATAGCATATCACTCAGGTGTTACCTTACGAGAAAGAAAATGGCAGCAGTCTTTTCTCCGAAGCGTCAAAATAAATCGGCCTTCGTTCATCGTGGTTTCCTTTATGTTTCTGACTCGGGACGACAGCGCATCCTTGCGGCGTGTCTTGGTACTTGTAACACATCGACGTTTCGAGAATGTCGGAATCCTAAGAATATCGGAAACATGTCAGAATGGACAAACTAACACGCAACGTACCGATACGTAATCGAGAATATAGATACGCGACGGCCTTTAGAGCCACCGACGGCAAATGTGATTTTTCAGTGATTACCCGCCGCATGGTTAGAGTCCCGGGAGTGTGACGTCAGCGTCTGACAATTTAGACAATCTCCCAAAAGCGGAGACCAGTTTCCCGTGGGTCAGAGCCAGGGCCGACGTTCGTGCCTGCTGGCTGCTGCTACGATCCCGCACAACTCTGCATCGTTCTGGCAAATCGTCGCGATGAAAATTACACGGTGCATCGCGTCATGGAGACTCGTGCTAAGGCGACGGACACGCCGGACTAAGCTTTCGGCTAATCTCGGCTATATTCGGCATCGCTCGCTCACGAGTGAAGACCGAAAACTACCGATCGTTGCCGAACTGTCATTAACGTATTCGTTAGAAAGATGCATTCCCATATATCCATAATAACACAGATATATATATACACATACACGTTAATCATAAATTAATTCAATAATCGAATTATGAATTATATCTTACAGCTATCAATTTAGATAACCAAGAAACGTACCAAAACTTCAAAAATCATTCCATGCACCTTTTTAACCATACAATTATAATGTAATATTAAATATTGTAGTTAACGAACGACAGACAAGGTTGACAATTATTTCACACGATTATGAACGGTAACCGTGGCAAAAATGCTTCAAGAAGGTTACAGGATTACATATTAAAAGCAGTCTAGTGTTTCCTTCGACCGAAAAAGGCCGATTAAATTTCGCAGAACGCAACTATATTCCAGTAAGACATCCGTTAACGTGTACGTCAGGCAGTCGCGCTTCATCAAACGTCCAATTACAATGACGAAAATTGCTCATTCGGATAGAACTTCTAGATACAGGCGGGAGTCTGATCAGAATTCCTATGAATTCCCCTGAATCCTATAAACGATTAATTTAAGTTCGACGAAACGTAATTAAATTAAATTTCCATATAATTTTCTTTTCTAATTCAGCCAAAAATTTTCGCCACAAATTACACCCATCAATCATCCACACTCCCGGGAACTTCTTTCGCCCAAGAAGACACTTTTTGACTCGCCTGGTATAGCAATAAATTATGAATCCAGGATGACGTAGCGACGGGGGTGGCGAACGGAATGAGAAAGTCGGAAAGGAGCAAGGGAGAGGAGAGGAAGGAGTTTTTTAACAGTTTCCTGCACGGAGCTGCGACCGGATGTGCTCCCACACTAATATCGCGTTATGATGTTGCAGATGCAACCCACACAAAGTAGACCGGGGGGTTTGTACCTAAAATAGTACATACACAGATACGTGGTTTGGCCATGGAAGTCCTTGAACCCAATCGAACAAAAAATTAATCAATACCTGTCTCATTAATTTTATTACTCTTCCCACTTTTCGTTCAAACCGTTCATACGAGAGCCAATCGGATCACCGAGATCGCAATGATCCTGCAAAGAGGACCAATGGCGTGACGGCTGACGTACGTGTCATGGATAAAATTTTTTGTTGACAAATTCACCCTCAAAAAAATTTTTTAAATAAAAATCAAAGCTTACAAAGAGAAATAAACAATTTTTTTATCCAGCATTTCGAATAATCGCGATACGACCGAGACGAATCTCCCAGCTTCTACTCACATCTGGCCGTTCAAGGATCCCTGCCGGCAGAGGCCTCGATCGAGATCGATAAGGTAGGTACTCACCTGAAACAGAAATGATAAATAAAGATTAAGCGCCGAGCGCGATACTTGGGATTCATGTAAATTCGTAGAAAAACCCTGCTTCGATTTGTTTTTTTCTACAAATCGACGAAAGATACACGATAACGATTACCTATTGGGTTTGAATCCAAAAATTATTTTTCTCAAAATAAAAGGAAAAATTTTTTTTTCAAATCTACCAAAACTCACGAGTTTCCCACGAGAGGTAAAAATTCCTATAAATTTCATTAATTTAAATAACTCTCACCCAAATTACTCGTATGTCCATTTATCGTTACAGTCATCGAGTGTACAGATAAAAAATGCATACGCAAACACACAGCATACGCAAATGACAAGTGACATACCTGCATACGAGGACACAGCTATATATATACAATATCAAGAATAAACACATTAATATGCACATATATATACATATACAAGGCGTTTCGTATCCCGTGTCCAAATCGACGGCAGACGTCGCTGAAACATTCGCACAGTAGTTTTCAAAGTTTTTTTCAAATTTTTCTCAGCACACCAAAACAATTTAACCTCGATCACCGAATTAAAAATCCAATTAAAAAATCCACTCTCCCGCATACGCGTTAAATTATCATACATAAAATCGTCACGACGCACGCGCGACCCTCCCCCCTCCACCTGTGTATGCACTAAATTTAATTACCATAAAATCCCCCCCCGCCGTCCAATTTCCCAAAAAATTCTCCAGGGCCCTAAAACCCAGAAGCCTATCAGCCACACCCGCCGCAATGCACGCTCAATGCAACCGGTGACGATATACCTATGTATGCATCTGGTGCAACGCCGTCAGCATTACGACGCACGTGAACGCACTGCATGCCGATGGCACCGTATCTCCAGTATTGCATTAGAGAATACTAGAGCACTGAAGTACCGGAGCGTCAAAGGCTGGTACCGTCCGTGTACGCAGTCTTGTAAACACATGTAGTAGCAGGACTACATAAATACCAAGGCGTGACAAGCCTGACACAATGCACCTACGTGCATCTAAATAACGCACTGCGCCATATGCACGTACGCACTGCCAAGAGCCAATTTTCTCTCTTATATATTTTTTTTCCCCCAAACATTTTTTTACTCCCCTTCATTAAATCCACTAGTCCTTTTAGTTCCGTGCGAACCACAATATTTGCATACGTCACTGTCACCGCGACCAAGTGCATCTACATTTAGATCTTCGTTGCCGAGTAACCAGTTTCTTTTTTCTTTCCTTCTCCGTTGGCACTTCGTCCGTGCCAGCCAGTATACCTGCAGTGTCGGATCGGTCGCGTGAGTGCATCATTGATCATTATTGTTGTTATGGCGCTGCAGTATCACAAAAAACATCTGCGCGTCCGGTCTTCGTAAGATATATATATATATATATACACACACGTCAGTGACTATAGTGACTATTTTCACGGGGCGTACTAGAATTTCTGACAACTGTCAACAGAGAGACTGACACGCCTGCAGTCGGCGTTCCGTGCACGATGCATATATGTGGAAGCTGTGTGAAATTAGAGTAGATAGTGAAATTCGATATAGCCTTAGATAATGGGGTGGCGGGGGGGAAGGTAGTGAAATTAATAAAAAATAAATAAAGATCGTGACAAAATGTAATTTTTCGGTTCACCTATGCAGTATGGCGTCGATAGTAGAAGCATAAATTTTTCACTGTTATTCGTGAATACGAAAAAATTGGCAAACTGGTTAACGATGGGCAACAAGGTAAAAATAAAGAATGCCGCGTATGCACGAGCCGATGCGCAGCGAGTCTGGCGCAGGTAGGGAGGGGGAGGATCTATATGCAGCTGCACTTTTTATAGAACAAGGTGCCACGTGCAGGGGTACCTGGGTCAGCGGGAGAAGGTCAAGGGGTCAGGATTTAGCCGAGCTGCAGAAAAACGAGGGAACTCCCCCCGTCGCGCCCTTACGACCCATCGGGTTGCAGCCGTAGGTGTCTATCGTGCCGGAGAACAGGTGCGTCGCGACGAGTTCGCCGGAACGCGAAATTTCGTCTGCTAATAAATATTTTTAAAAAATATCGCCGACTCTTCGGCACCGACAGGGAAATATTGTCAAACGATGCAGAATCGAACGAAAGATAAAATGACAGCTGTCAAAGTCTAACAATCGCCCGCTCCAAAACCGGATAGCCTTGTGTTACGTTATACGTATTTAAAGATGCGTCTAACGACGATCGCGTTACATGATTACAAGATGAAAAAAAAAAAAAAAAAAAAAAAAAAAAAAAAAAAAAAAAAATAAGCATACAGCGACGACGCCAACGCGGAAGTACCAACGTCGGAATAATTAATAAAGCGAATGAGAAATTGGCATTGGGTTCTATACTTACATAGAAACGACTACCGCGTGCTTTCGCAATTTAGCAATGCGGCTATTCTCATAATAAAATAACGCCCTGATGCCTTAACCTAGAAAAGTGTTGCATTGACCTGAAAGATAAAATACCATAACCTGAAAAAAAAAAAAAAATAATTACTGTAACCTAAAAATCGCATTCCCATAAAACGACGCGTAAAATCGTAGTGACGATAGATTCTGGAAGAAAAAAAAAAAAAAAAAAAAAATTATATTCCCACGATTACGAAAGTTACGAAATTCGTAGACTTCAAATTTTCATAGGTCATCCAGTACAACAAAGCGGAAGTCGGCTACGAGAAAAGAAGTGCGGCATGACGAATTATCCTGATAGTAATTCCTGACAGTCTCAAGGACCTGCTCGCCAGATATATTTTCTCATCGGGAGCGATCTCCACTCGGCGTCTATACCCGATCGACAGGAGGTACTAGGCGAGACGCGAAAATTACGTAAGGTGAGGAGAGGGCGAAGGTCATTCGGTAAATCGGCACGTTCGTTCTGCTATGACGATATTTATGCGGGTATATATATATATATATATAGTTTGAGTTTGATATATATAGTTTGAGAGCATAACGATTGCCCAGGCAGTGATGCCGTCACAACGTTTTCAGATCAGTACTGTGTACGCACCTTAAGGATACGCCAAGACCAAGCAGCAGCACGCGCATGCGCAGAAGATCGAGTATTTTAAGGTTAATAGTACGACGGGGTCAATAACCCCATTATTAAGAAAAAATAATAATTTACGCACCGCCTGTTGCGAACGCTCCTTAACCTTCCTTAAGTGCAGTGGATTATCCTTGGTACCGTTTAAATTTCCCGCCATGATCCGTCACCTACGGGACTTATCGTAAAATGGCGACCCTCCGCATTATCGAGTCAACGAACGGATAAGCCGGCAGTACACGGAGACGAAATAGTGGTGTATACGAAAGATTACGATTATTCGCTCTACTGGATGAGAACGTAATGCGGCCTGGTGAAATAAACGAATAAGTTAGTCACGGTCACGTTGTGCACCGTGACACGTGCAGGAAATTCCCGTACGGGGAGTCACACGTGTCGCGCATGCGTAATGCTTCTTTCCGGACGGCGTCTGTACTATCGCGTTACGCGAGCAGCGACATGTTCGTGAGATTGCAATAGATATATATACACAATGCACATAGAATCATCGAAGAAAAGAGAGCTGAGGGCGAATTTTCATGAAAGAAGTTACACGTCAGTGCCAAGGAAAGAGCTGCGTTGCCGTGCGAGTGATTCCAAAGAAATTTCCCCTTCGAGGCGGAATTCATTGATGCCAGTGTCTATACAGATGTACGAGTGTATACGAATAGCCATGAAAACGCAGCCTGTCGTAACGATCGTCAGTGACGTAAGCAATAAATTAAAAAAAAAAAAAATAACATAAACGTAAACTTCCTTCCTTATGACTGCCCCCTCGAACGAGGAGACCTGGAAAAACAGTGACATAGATACGGCCCTGGGGGTTTCGAGGCTCGAGAAGTAAGTAAATTAAAAGGACGGTTAAAGCAACTCGAAAAATAATACTTTTGCCTTTGTCGTGTATACACGAGGAGCAGACTGTAACGAAACCGTCGACGGGCAGTCTCGAAGAAAATGGTTTCTTTCGTTTAACGAGTGAATTAAAGGTAAAAAGAAAGAAATAAAGTAAGATAGGTAAAACCTGCAAGAGACACAAGGAAGCCATCATTTTACTTCTTGTGAAACTGGCCACGTTTGCTTCTGACAGTTCAATTACCGAGAGCCCATATTCTTTCCCGATGTGGAACCGGCTTCTCGTATTTTACGTTAAACGTGGAAATTCTTCGTCCCACGCGCACATAACCGCTAATTGTATACGTACTGGCAATTCTGAGCCAATGGCCAATCGGCGTTGCGGTCGTTAAAACGTAATCGCGGTTGTCGACCAATGTGTATCGCCCGGCATGCGCTCTCACACGTGACATACATCGATAGCAGTTGCACTTCACGGCTCGTTCACATCGGTGCCAAGGTTGCGGCTGTGCGTCGCTCTCTACGTAGAGAGCCAGTGAGCACCTAATACCTTATCTCACAGTTCACAGAGAACCTCTGACTATGCGTTTGAGTGGGTAAAAATGGTTATGTGGATGGAGCTTAAGGTTTCGGAGATTTAACGTAGTTAGGTGAAAATTTTCAGGGGACTTATTTACATTGAAAAGCGTAAGGATAAGACCCCTGTGAATAAAGCTCGAACCGACCACCAAATTTAATCGACGGTGTGAACGGCCTTTATATATAAATACATTAAAGACAGTAGAACGTAACGAGGGTCTAGGCTAAGCCTAGATTGTCGTTACGCGATATGAACGCTGCTTAATACCATCGTTACGCAACTCGACCGAGTGAGAGCGAAAGACGCGAATGCAGGGGACAGAGGCGAGACCGGTGTCGAAGTAAAAGGAGACGAACTCCTGGGTGCATGAGTCCCCGAAAAAAAATGGGGCCTTAACGAATGTACACAGTTTACGCGTTCAGCCGTCACAAAGCAGAGCGGCGCTTTCACTTCCGAAAAATTTCCGTACTTAACCGACGGCCGACTCGTTAATCCGGTTTTCATGGGCAAAGAAAGGAATCTATATGCCTTGTTGCTTACGTCGTGCACGTGAGTACGTGCACTACTTTACGATGTGAACGGCCCTTGTCGGTACCCACGCGACTCGTACGCAAGAAGTCACAATTACGTGGGACCCCTGTATTACGACGTACCACAAAGGGGTCTTTAAAAATTCTGAAATGCGCCAGTGCAATTTTTTGGTACCGATAAAAAAAAATCGCAAAATTCCATTTTACCAAAAATCCACAATTTTTTCGTTTGGGTCTTAAAAATCGGTGCACGAGGACCCATGAAAAAATTTGTATCGCCAAGTAAAGAGACTCGCTCAAAAAGTTTCCATACAAGCCACGTATAAAAGTGTCCCAACGTCAGAGGGTACCAGCACCCCTTCGCTTTTCCTCGTCCAGTTTCTCCTCTACTCCATCGCGCATCTATGACCGTGAAAAAACTATTGGACAGTAATTCCCGGCATAAGAATATAACGGGTGTCCGGCCGGTTTAGAACGAAATCCTTAACGAATAACTCCACGTATCGCGGCATTGCCACGTAATCGAGTGATCGAACCGCAAGTAGCCATTAAACGGTTTTGTTATAATTAAATAAATTTTCCCACGCACGATAATAATGGCCGTAAGAAATATAAATAAAAATCTAACCTCTCGAGAGGGACACTTTAAAATAAATCGCATTCGGACACGGTCAATCCAATTGCGGTCACCCTGACACGTTCTTAGCCCGATTAAAATTCTTTAATTAATTAGGCAATGATTTAAAAATTAAAAATACACGACTTTAAGCCCAATTCACGGATCAAGGTCGCCTCCTCGCGATTAGCCACTGTACAAGCATTTAGAACCAGAAGGCGTTGCCTGTTTAATTAACATTGCTCCTTGGCTTCCGTTAATTGGTAACAATAGATACCAACGCATCGACTGGCCGGAGCGTCATGCTTATTTTCAACGGTACCTGTTTTACCATATACTTACTACTCTATTACTACCCGTTGTTCGATGACTGTCGGATACAAAAATATCTGACAAAAGTTTCCCCACGAGCTTCACGCGGCCGAGATATTCTGCTTCGCTGCTAAGTTCAGGGAAGTCAATGTAAATATGGCTGCTGAACACTGTAAGTGAAAAGCGTGAGCTCGTGTTCAGGCATAATTCGCAGAAATAACATTGAAAACAAAGCGGCTCGTCCGCAAGGTCACGATCAAAGATCCATCGATCTCTTCGTAGCGAATAACGATAAAAACTAATCCAATATACATTCGTAGTACACGAAGTTCCCGCAAGCGTCGCAGATGATCCGTGAGCGTTCATTTGAAATTCGTATTGGCGGCAAAGAGGAGCAGCAGCTCGATAAACCGACCGGCTGAACGTCGTATAGAACCGTATATAGCGGCATGACCTTCGTCGGCTGGAAACGCGGCTTAAGAGCCGAGGCGCAACTGATAACAGGTTAACTGCAGGCAAGGGAACTGATAAATGACGAGCATTCGCATTTCCAAGCGCGACCTTCACCCTAGGTATTAATCCAAGTACGACGTGAAGTTGCTCTCGGGACGTCCTTCTCGTTCGATAATAAAACTTCGTGAAGTTGCGCATATATCGATTATGAATTTCACCCATGACAATATTCAAGCCGCACTCAGGACGTCGTTCTCATTTAATAATGCAACCTCGTGAAGTTTCGCATATAGCGATTACGAATTTCACCAATGAAAATGGTACAATAACGAAAAACCCTCCTAATCGACGCGTTATAAAATTCGGTACAACGAGAAATAATATTTCGTCCAAAATCCCATCCAAGATGGCGTCGCTTAACGTCCCGACACAGAGGTGACGATTGTTCTCGAAATCTCGCGACTATATTCCACACTTCACCGAACAATGCTAATTGCCAACGAGGAGCCCGTCAAGTGACTCCAGCAAAGTCGCGTCGTGCTTATCACCGTGAAGTAAGAAAAATTAATTTTTTTCCGCCAGTTTCAAGCGTCCCGTAAAAATTCAAATTTTCTTCATAACCTATAAAACAGCAATGCTTACAGAACTGGAATAATCGAGTATAACGCTAGGAAGCTAAATACGAATGACATGTTATTCCTGGATTAATACACGTGTTCGTATGTACACGACGGCCATCCACACTCGACAATATATATATACATATACAGACGAGGTCTATAAACAACAGTCTTTACCTTGTCACATTCGTGTTGGCCTATGTTATTACAACGTACATAATGTGACATTAATTACGTAGCGTGAGGACTGCATCCAGCACACGTCATAGATACTTTACGATATATATATATATATATATACCGGTAGTCATATAGCTTATACACGGTAGCCCAACAATTTCAGGATAAGTAATAACAACGTGGCTTAACAGGAATCCTATGAGAGTGTCTGTTAAGGTGACAGGATATACATTTGCCAGGTTTATCGCGACGATCCTTTTGCTTATTCTTTTTTTTCTCTTTATTTTCGTCATTGAGATTTCATCGATTACGTGAAGTTTTAAACGGCGAGAGTTGCTCGTATACCGGCAATATTTATTGAAGCAGACTTTACGCGGTCCTATACTCTGCGTAACCTACGGGTAACATACGATATGTTTAAGAAGACCGGATATGGTTCCTTAGAACGAAAATAGTTTGTAGTGTTATTAAAAAAAAAAGTTTTCTAAAAGGTACCACAAGTCCATGATTTTTTACCACCGGTACGTCTGTCCTTCTCTAACGCGCGTAAGCCCCCATGAGTCTCACTCTCTCGCACTCACGGCAGACATAGGAAAATCGAAAATTCGAAGGCGAGGGCCTTCCGATACGAATTTCAATACCCACTCGAGATTGATAAAGTTCGCGAAAACTTTTGGCAATAAAGCGCTTAGATAATGGCAGCAGATCAGATAATTTGTACAGATTTATATACTATGGCTATATTGTATACATACAGGTATTCCCACGTGCCCAGTGTTGTGCCTGGGTGCCTTGGATGATGGCAGTAACCGACATCATCGGCTTCTCCTTCTTCATCATTTTGCTTGGATAATCCCTCCTCAAGGTCACTTGTTCTCAACGGAGTCACACTTTACGCCCCGACCAGCTCTTACAGACACCTTCCGACACTACACGTTTTCACCATTCACCCTCCGCCGAAGTTCACTGCCGTTCAATGCAGCATGGAGGATCGACGTGAAAACAGCAGCTTGTCGCGTCGAGCGTTCACGTGTGACAACAATCGCGATACTCGAGAAGATCGATCATCGTCGCCATTGCGTATCCACCTTCGGACCGAACGTAGCTCGACGGGACTTGTTTTCTGGTAAAAATTTCGCAGGAGACTCACGGCGACGCGAATTCACGTTAATGGTCGACGTCGTATCTAAGAATGAAAATTTGAGGTTAGGACGGAGATTCGAAATAATTTTTTTCTTAGTCTTCGCTCGAAATTTATCGATATAGAAAATTATATGGTATCGATTATCGACGTTAAACGTGACTTTTAGGTTTGAGGTTAGGTTCGCTCGGGCGACCGTCTTTACTATTGGCCGGACTCTCTTGTCGCTGCGTTGAAAGGCCGTCGGATAGCGAAGGAATGAATGACGCGATAAGAGAGAAAAAGAAAATGGCGGATCCACAGTGCCGGCGTGGATTGGAGGTATTTTCATCGGGAGAAGCTTGCAGTGAAAATAGAGCTTAAGGGTGGGAAGGTGGGAGGGTATTCTCGCGACTGTCAACCGGCAATCCCTATGTCGCTAATTAGTCACGGTTGTAAACGTGGCCCGTACATTTTTATTGCGTTGCACGGATTGCGGCCAGAGCAATGTAAAAGCCCTGTCAACCTTGAACTGACACTCTCTGTCTCTATCTCTCTCTTGCTTTCGACATCCGAATGTCTGTCGTCTCTCTTGCTCTCTCTCTCTCTCTCACGGCTGTATCTCCCGTCGCTCCCACTACGGGGACCCTCGGCTCTTTTGCTCTGCTTCGCTCTGCTCTCTTTACGCAGGCGGAGTCACTCTCGCGCCCTGAGAATTCCACTGAAGAAAGTGAAAATAGAGAAAAGGGAGAGCACTGATTGCGTCGGGCGAACACGTGTTACTTTTTTTCTTTTTTTCGATTCAAAGTCGAAATAACAAAATTACCGGAAGTAACTGAGGATTTTAGAAAATTAGGTTGAAATTTTCATAGCGAATCGATTAATCGAATTTTTAAGGAATATTTAATTTTTTTTTTACCGACCCGAACAATTTCGAATTTTCGAAGATATTCAAAAATTGTACGTAAGACGGTTTCTTTTTGGATATCTGTAAATTTTTAACGTCAAAAGGACCCCTCCCCTGCCACCCTGTTTTTCGGCTACAATGCCGGCCCTGGAAGGGTCGGGTTTGCTTTAGCCAGGAAAATCTGACCAGTGTCAAAGTTCAATGTCGTACGATGACCGTACGTGATTTGGGGATGAAAAATCCCAGTCGAGGTAAAGGTGGGTCCACATCCCTTCGCAATCGTTCCCCTTTTCAGACCCAAGGAAATAGAAGATGGCCGGACAAGGTGTAGCGCGAGAAAGAGGAGGCGGGGAGGTGAACGGCGAAGAAAAAGAAATTTATATCGGCACTTGAATTTCAAGCAGACTCAGGCAACGTGATATATTCGTCTAGCCTTGTGGCCGTATATGCTAATGCAGGCGATACGGGACACTTGGTTCCTTTTCATGTAACGACACTATGCGCAACCCTCGTCTCCTTCGGAATAGTGAGCGACAAAAGTAGTTTTTCTGTCGACCGCAAAAAAAAAGTGACTCACGAGCAGAACGAACGAGAGTGCATCAAAGGAAGAAGAATGGCCGCTACGATGACTGTACATTTCGATTTTCACCGATCAAAATGAAAAATCCAAATTTACGCGATCCGATGTAAAAATCACGACTTTGAGGAAAAAAAAAAAATTTATGCCCAGTTCACACGTAATTTCAATATATGCGTGTCGCGTCTTTATGATTTTGCGAAAAAAAAAAAATGAGGTCGATAACGATCAGCGATAATAGGACGGCGGCCATATTGCCATTTTCGTAGGAAGCTTTTTAACCTCCAAGAATCACGTGGCCGGTACGGAGACAATTTGCATCGCGGTTTACCGCGAGATCCTCCGGGGGAAAAAAAAAGAAAAGGCGATAAAATATCGTAAGCGTGAACTCGTATCTCCAAGCCTAGATGAAAATCGCGACCAGCGTCGGGACGGATGAGGCATTTTGAATTTTGAAAAAAGAAATTAAAAATTAAAAAAAAAAAATATCCCGCTATGCTAAAAAATCCGTATAAAGATTTACGCAATTGTCGCTCGAAGGTCACGTGCACATTTTTTTTGGCGAATCCTCATCGCGCAAGACGCGACGAGAGGTCGCGGATTTCATGTAATCCGACGGCGACGCCGACGCGTTCTATTTTTGGTCCGTGACTATCTTGCATTCTCGGTGCAATTGCCGGCACCGAGTCGGGAGCCTCGAGGGAAAACAATGTTTACGTAATTCGACGGATGCAATAATGCAGCCCAGTCTACAGGGAGAATCGCCTCGAAACTTTTCATCCCGAACACCTGTTACCAACTTTGGCCCGAAGAAGAAGATTTCTATTGTCAGCACTGCAAGTGGATACCGGCGGTATTCAAAGCCTTGCACGTACAAAGATTTCATGATTTCGATAAAGCGTAAAAAGTAAAAAAAAAAAACAAAATTGCATCCTATTGAAATTTAATAAACCCCAAAGAAAATTTTCAACGATAATCCCACTATATAATCAAAAAACTATAATTTGTCATTAAAAAAAAAAAAAAGCCAAAAATTCGGTACCGAGAATTAACGCTTCTCCGATCGGGCGCCTGCTGAAAAATAACAGGTAAAGAAAATTGCAGCACCGAAGAGAAACGCGGGATTGAGTTATGGCTGTGCAAAGGCGAGTAGTCGCGATCGATTGATCGATCGATCAAACGATATCACCGTGAACGTTATAGCGTATTGGAAATCAGCTGAGAAGAAGCGGACGGCTGTAACTGGACTAGAATAATCACGGTATCGACGAACCTTGGAACCCATAACCGTATCGGATAAAAATTTTGTATAGGCAATTACAAATTTTTTATTAAAAAATAATTAACGGTATTCAAAGTACAATTATCGAATAATTACTTTACGTCGGACTACAAGAATAATTCAAACGATTTGTAACGCCGGGTGCAAATTTCAAATCATACTAGCAACGATATCTGCGCGCGGGTAGGTACGAATTTAAAAATAAAAATTCAAATTTCCCGCCATCAACGGCAAAGCGAAAAGTCGACATTTAACGTCGCAGCTCGAGTGCCGGGGGTCTCGATGGTCTCGAGGGGGTTGGCCGCAGTTTAACGACATCGTCCGATGCAAGCGAGGAAGCGTCGCGACGTCTCCCGACGTCGTTTCTGTGTCGCGAGAAATAGTTTTCCACCGGCCTCGAGATTATTCGACGACATGCGCACTGTGAACTAGCCTTAAGTTGGCATCGGCTAGGCCAGACAGTCTGACTGCCATCGTGAGTCTGTCTGTCTCGTAAAGTCCATAACTACTTGCTGCCGAATTCCCAGAATACCTTTAGCCGTAAAAAAAAAAAAAAAAAAAAAAAAAAAAAAAAAAAAAAAAAAAAAAAAACGTCTAGTTACTAAAAACTTGGAATTTCTATAAAATCAGCCCCTACCGTTCCGTGGTCATTGGACCGTGTGAACGTCGTCGCGACGTCGCGTAACTACTTTGCGACTACGACGTACCGACGCGGCAAGCGTGGCAAGAAAAGAAAATCCACTCGCTCTTTAAACACGCTTGCAATGGTCGTCGCGACGCTCCTACGTAGGAACAATTAAGGAGACGCGGATTGCGTAAGGTGAACGAGCGTCGCGTAAAGCGACGTTTCCACGAGTGACGTTGTACGTGGTGGTATAAATGGCAGTAGGAAAAAGAAAAATGTATCAGAAAAATGTATACATGCACAGCGCAGTAGTAAAGTCGACGTCGGGGTCAGACGGAACCTCAAATACCGCGAGAGTTCAAGAGCACGGGGAAAGAGCGTGCGGGCGAGTTTGAATGAAGCGACGGCGTAAATATGAAAAAAAAATTGTAAAAAAATGACAAATCAACAAAACAACAACAAAAAAGTCGCCAAAGTTATATGTCACAAATAAAAATCGGGAAGCTCACGATTGATCTCCAAGTAGCCACGTAAGAGCGCGTCGAGGACTGAATGGCGGGAGATTTGAATAAAGCGGCAATCAGATAACACGTACTCTAATGAAATGAACAAGAGCGACTCGAGTACAGCACGGATCTGTAATAACCCCGATCCTAATAAAACGTTAAAGACGAATCCGTAAAAGAAGAATTAAATTCCATCGCGGGTAGCAGATAAATTCTATTAAAGAAAGCACGAGTAGTAAGAGACGCGAAGGTCAGACGCAGTCGAGAGATGCACAATCCGGAGGGAATTTATTTAAAAAAAAAAAAGAAAAAAAAACAGGAAAAAAAAAGCTAAAGCTCAACGCACAAACCCCAAAATCCCGAATCTTCATAAACCCTCGGACGTCGATTCGCTTAGTTTATTTATTTTTTTTTTCCCAAAAGGTAAGATCCAAAATTCCACGTGTCACCGTCGGTACGCGATGATAACACCATGAACTTCCGAAAATCTCATAAACCTCCTAGTGATTCCTCTTCGGGGTGCTGGCGTCGTGCTTGGACGTCGCGACGCTAGGTGCGCGTGTACGCGATTAATACGCGAGAATACCTGTAGACCGACTCCACTCACCGACTGACTGAGTGACTGCGTTGCACGGCGCTAAAGGCGACTGAGTGATCGCCGGCCGGCGACGGCGCTGCATGTGAGCGCGGCCAGAGCGAGAGCGAGAGAGAAGAAACGAGTCAGATAGTGCGCAGAGAGCGAGAGAGACAGAGAGAGCAGAGGACGCCTAGTGGGGAGAGTGCAGCAAAGACCCGCCCGGTGAGTAAGGCGTCGTAGAACCATCGGGTGGTCGTAGTGGGGATGAAAGGGATGGGAGACGCATTGAGCTTGCGCTTGAGCTTAAGAGTCAAGTTCTAGTGCAGGGTCAAAATGGGAGAGAGAAAGAGAGAGAGAGAGAGAGAGAGAGCGATATTGACTCACACACTCTCTCTCTCTCTCTCTCTCACTCGTACAATGCCGTGTTTTCCAATGCCGACCCGACCCGCTCACGACGCTCGTGACTACGTCAAGGCTACGTCGGGGTGAACACTGGAACAGCATAGAAAAGCGAGCGACGCTTGCGGAAGCGAAGCTCCCGGAAATTTCAAGTCCGCGTACGTACGCATCTCCGTATAGATTGTGAATCGACAATACGAATAAAGAGCGGCAAAATTTGAATACCGCGACGACCTACCCGTATAATCCAGTGGCGGTCGACCGACAACAAAACGACTCCCAGGTACCCGTGGTCCTCCCTCTCGCGTCAGACGAACGAACGTCGTGCGCAAACAACTGCGCACTTCGCTTTAGAAATTGCATTACGCTCCTTTTGCCCTCTTCTTCGTAACAAGGCGAAGCCATCGATAAGACTGTTTGCGGCTGAGTATCGGCCGCTCGCCAATGCAAACAAGTGGTGCCGCGAGTCGTCATTTTATAGGGTGATTGTGGAAGAATTTCGCGGGATCTTATCGCTTCGTGGAAACGCACCTTGAAGCTGGCCCTACAGACACCGCCCCCCCCCCCCCCCCCCCCCCCCC
>NW_014333653.1:493553-493976 GCF_000341935.2 Cephus cinctus | reverse complement strand
CCCCCACTCACCCACCGACTGGCGCAAAGCCGCGGCAAAATTACGTACTAGCGTCATTCCCCGACCCGAGAATGATGACGCAATCTCGTTCCATCAACTTCAAAACATCGAACACGGCCGTCGCGCAACCCCGCACTGAACGTGTGACGTGTCTCTGAATTAAAAAAACATATTAAAAAATACCAGTCACTCCGTACACCCAGAATTCGGCACTTTGTGCATCCAGGCGTCAGTATTACCAGCATCCTGTGTTTGGCTCCTATCTAGCTACTCTTGGGACACCCTGTATATTTTTCTTTCCCTCGCGCAGCCGACTAGCTTTGAGGAAGTATCGAGGTTTTTGCAGTCCGCCGGCCGGCTAGTGTTTGGCCCATATGCCAGCGAGCCATGTGCTCCCACTCTCCCTCCTTCTTGCTTCACCCC